>NC_069507.1:244956479-245153979 GCF_027579735.1 Bombina bombina
AGCGTACCTGTTAGAAATTTGATAACTTGCAAAAGTTGTCAGATAGTGCCGAATTTGTATTCGGAACATCTGTAATGACGTAAGCATCGATCTGTGTCGGATTGAGACCGGCGGATCGTATGTTACGTCACAAATGTCAACTTTTGCCGGTCTGTAGGCTTTGATAAATGGGTCGAATCAAGCTCGCCACAATTACGCGGCTTGATAAATATCCCTCTTTGGCTGGGGTGTCTTTGCCTCCTCCTGGTGGCCAGGTTCTTATTTCCCAAAAGTAATGAATGCAGCTGTGGACTCTTTCCATTTAAGAAGAAAAGCGATAATTGCGCTAGAAATAAGCTTTTTGCTCTCAGGTTGCGCTCATATTGTTATTAGTTGAAAGTAAACTGTTTTCGCTCTTGCGCTAACCTGAAAAGCACAAGAAGCCGAAGTTAGAATATCGTGTGTGTTCACATATTCCCCCATAGAAGTCATTGGAGAAAAAAGTAGAAAAAAAATCTAACACCCCACTCTCGCGCAAACCCGATCGCATCTCATTTGCACTAACTCAACATGAAAATATGAATATTTCACATTCCGATGTTCTGCACATAGCAGAATATGTTCTATTTTTTCAAAAATAAATATTTCCATATACATTTGATTGATGGTATTTTGGTAAATAGATATCTATACCTATATGTATATACATGATTATATATAGGTATTGATATATACGGATATATATAGGAATATCTATTTAGAAATACATAGAACATATCACCCTGTCTGCAGAACATTGGAATGTGACATATTTACAGTAAATAAATAGTTAAAACCTTTATTAAATATGAATATTGCATTCATATGATTTTACATGTTTTCATCTACATAACGGCAAAGGGCTCCAACACACTTCTATATATGTGTCTATATGTATACATATTGTGTTTTTGTGTTTTATATGTGTATATGTCTGTAAATACATATATACACATATAAATACATATGTACACATACCCATAGACATATATATATATATATATATATATATAAACTTTCTTTTAAGGAGGGCACTCACAGGAATTTTTCATGCCAAACAGTATAGACTTTATTTCCAAATAATTGAATAAACAAATTGATTGTCGATGTTTCAGCCCCAATGTGGGCCTTTCTCAAGACAAAAATGTTATTACTTAGTAGCGATCAACATTGCTCACGACGGCAAACAAGCCGACCTCCCAACCGACAGGCTAGATTAACCATGATCAAAAATTCCTGCGAGTGCCCTCCTTCTAGGGCTGCAACTAACGATTATTTTCATAATCGATTAATCGGCTGATTATTTTTTTTATTAATCGACTAATCGGATAAAAAAAGAATCAATAATTGTTTCCTATATTTTAAATAAAATCCACATACTGAGTGTTACAAATATAAACTTCAGACTAAAACTTTACATTAACGCAACTGTTTGTCCAATTTTTAAGCAGCAGAGCACAGTTTTATAATTAAACAAAACAAAAACTGTTTGGAAAGAGGTAGAACTAGAAAGAGTTAGACTATCACTGTTAATAACATTCTGTTATTCACTCTTTCAGAAACTTTGCATTGAAATGCAAAAATCTCAACATGTCCACATGCTTCTGGCTAAATCTAGTTCTCTGTTTGCAGCTAAATTTCCTGCAGCAAAGAGGCACTCAGATGGTGTTGAGGTGTATAAGTAGGGTTTTGCCCATTTCACAAGTGGGATATTTATCTTTGTTAGCTCGTCACCAATGCAAAGTGTTTTTCACCTTGGCAAGGGGCCTGTCAATAAAGTAATCCTTGACTTCATTCTTATATAAAAAATATCTTGAATATCTATATGCAATGGTAAATAACCAGCTATAGTGTTAGGGGAAAATAACTAGTCTGCTCTAAAAATAACAGATATATACTTATAAAGTATGAATCTGGTACATATCCCAATTTATTAAAAATATAAAAAAACAATAAAAAACAAAATCAAAAGTGCTAAGGACTATATATAAATAACAGGACAAAGCCTTACACCTTTATTTATACAGTACATATAATCAGCAATAGCAAGCAATACGCTAATAATTGTGCAAACAGATAATAGTGCACATCAATTCAAATAACTCCCATCAATCTAGGGGCTAGGTGTAAATAACAAGCTCAGCACTATATCATGAAAAGTTCCAAATCGCCTGATTTAATATAAATAATCCAAATGATGACTATTATATCTGGGTTGCACATAAGCCAGGGGTAGTTGTAAACGTATACTGTCCTGAAAAAGTGAAAAGTAGACGTCTGTAGACGTCCTTTAGGCTAAGGACATAACCATAAAAACACAATACCATGTGCAGGAGTTCATTGGAGTGAAGCAGCTGGTGTTGTGCACAGACCAACTAATCGATTATGAGATTCGTTGACAACTATTTTCATAATCGTTTATTGCAGCTCTACCTCTTTCTAAAAGAAAACAGAATTTATGTTTACCTGATAAATTACTTTCTCCAACGGTGTGTCCGGTCCACGGCGTCATCCTTACTTGTGGGATATTCTCTTCCCCAACAGGAAATGGCAAAGAGCCCAGCAAAGCTGGTCACATGATCCCTCCTAGGCTCCGCCTACCCCAGTCATTCGACCGACGTTAAGGAGGAATATTTGCATAGGAGAAACCATATGGTACCGTGGTGACTGTAGTTAAAGAAAATAAATTATCAGACCTGATTAAAAAAACCAGGGCGGGCCGTGGACCGGACACACCGTTGGAGAAAGTAATTTATCAGGTAAACATAAATTCTGTTTTCTCCAACATAGGTGTGTCCGGTCCACGGCGTCATCCTTACTTGTGGGAACCAATACCAAAGCTTTAGGACACGGATGAAGGGAGGGAGCAAATCAGGTCACCTAAATGGAAGGCACCACGGCTTGCAAAACCTTTCTCCCAAAAATAGCCTCAGAAGAAGCAAAAGTATCAAACTTGTAAAATTTGGTAAAAGTGTGCAGTGAAGACCAAGTCGCTGCCCTACATATCTGATCAACAGAAGCCTCGTTCTTGAAGGCCCATGTGGAAGCCACAGCCCTAGTGGAATGAGCTGTGATTCTTTCGGGAGGCTGCCGTCCGGCAGTCTCGTAAGCCAATCTGATGATGCTTTTAATCCAAAAGGAGAGAGAGGTAGAAGTTGCTTTTTGACCTCTCCTTTTACCGGAATAAACAACAAACAAGGAAGATGTTTGTCTAAAATCCTTTGTAGCATCTAAATAGAATTTTAGAGCGCGAACAACATCCAAATTGTGCAACAAACGTTCCTTCTTTGAAACTGGTTTCGGACACAGAGAAGGTACGATAATCTCCTGGTTAATGTTTTTGTTAGAAACAACTTTTGGAAGAAAACCAGGTTTAGTACGTAAAACCACCTTATCTGCATGGAACACCAGATAAGGAGGAGAACACTGCAGAGCAGATAATTCTGAAACTCTTCTAGCAGAAGAAATTGCAACTAAAAACAAACCTTTCCAAGATAATAACTTAATATCAACGGAAGGTAAGGGTTCAAACGGAACCCCCTGAAGAACTGAAAGAACCAAATTGAGACTCCAAGGAGGAGTCAAAGGTTTGTAAACAGGCTTAATTCTAACCAGAGCCTGAACAAAGGCTTGAACATCTGGCACAGCTGCCAGCTTTTTGTGAAGTAACACAGACAAGGCAGAAATCTGTCCCTTCAGGGAACTTGCAGATAATCCTTTTTCCAATCCTTCTTGAAGGAAGGATAGAATCCTAGGAATCTTAACCTTGTCCCAAGGGAATCCTTTAGATTCACACCAACAGATATATTTTTTCCAAATTTTGTGGTAAATCTTTCTAGTTACAGGCTTTCTGGTTTCTGGCCTGAACAAGAGTATCGATAACAGAATCTGAGAACCCTCGCTTCGATAAGATCAAGCGTTCAATCTCCAAGCAGTCAGCTGGAGTGAAACCAGATTCGGATGTTCGAACGGACCCTGAACAAGAAGGTCTCGTCTCAAAGGTAGCTTCCAAGGTGGAGCCGATGACATATTCACCAGATCTGCATACCAAGTCCTGCGTGGCCACGCAGGAGCTATCAAGATCACCGACGCCCTCTCCTGATTGATCCTGGCTACCAGCCTGGGGATGAGAGGAAACGGCGGGAACACATAAGCTAGTTTGAAGGTCCAAGGTGCTACTAGTGCATCCACTAGAGCCGCCTTGGGATCCCTGGATCTGGACCCGTAGCAAGGAACTTTGAAGTTCTGACGAGAGGCCATCAGATCCATGTCTGGAATGCCCCACAGCTGAGTGACTTGGGCAAAGATTTCCGGATGGAGTTCCCACTCCCCCGGATGCAATGTCTGACGACTCAGAAAATCCGCTTCCCAATTTTCCACTCCTGGGATGTGGATAGCAGACAGGTGGCAGGAGTGAGACTCCGCCCATAGAATAATTTTGGTCACTTCTTCCATCGCTAGGGAACTCCTTGTTCCCCCCTGATGGTTGATGTACGCAACAGTTGTCATGTTGTCCGATTGAAACCGTATGAACTTGGCCCTCGCTAGCTGAGGCCAAGCCTTGAGAGCATTGAATATCGCTCTCAGTTCCAGAATATTTATCGGCAGAAGAGATTCTTCCCGAGACCAAAGACCCTGAGCTTTCAGGGATCCCCAGACCGCGCCCCAGCCCATCAGACTGGCGTCGGTCGTGACAATGACCCATTCTGGTCTGCGGAATGTCATCCCTTGTGACAGGTTGTCCAGGGACAGCCACCAACGGAGTGAGTCTCTGGTCCTCTGATTTACTTGTATCTTCGGAGACAAGTCTGTATAGTGCCCATTCCACTGACTGAGCATGCACAGTTGTAATGGTCTTAGATGAATGCGCGCAAAAGGAACTATGTCCATTGCCGCTACCATCAACCCGATCACTTCCATGCACTGAGCTATGGAAGGAAGAGGAACGGAATGAAGTATCCGACAAGAGTCTAGAAGTTTTGTTTTTCTGGCCTCTGTCAGAAAAATCCTCATTTCTAAGGAGTCTATTATTGTTCCCAAGAAGGGAACCCTTGTTGACGGAGATAGAGAACTCTGTTCCACGTTCACTTTCCATCCGTGAGATCTGAGAAAGGCCAGGACAATGTCCGTGTGAGCCTTTGCTTGAGGAAGGGACGACGCTTGAATCAGAATGTCGTCCAAGTAAGGTACTACAGCAATGCCCCTTGGTCTTAGCACAGCTAGAAGGGACCCTAGTACCTTAGTGAAAATCCTTGGAGCAGTGGCTAATCCGAAAGGAAGCGCCACGAACTGGTAATGTTTGTCCAGGAATGCGAACCTTAGGAACCGATGATGTTCCTTGTGGATAGGAATATGTAGATACGCATCCTTTAAATCCACCGTGGTCATGAATTGACCTTCCTGGATGGAAGGAAGAATAGTTCGAATGGTTTCCATCTTGAACGATGGAACCTTGAGAAACTTGTTTAAGATCTTGAGATCTAAGATTGGTCTGAACGTTCCCTCTTTTTTGGGAACTATGAACAGATTGGAGTAGAACCCCATCCCTTGTTCTCTTAATGGAACAGGATGAATCACTCCCATTTTTGACAGGTCTTCTACACAATGTAAGAATGCCTGTCTTTTTATGTGGTCTGAAGACAACTGAGACCTGTGGAACCTCCCCCTTGGGGGAAGTCCCTTGAATTCCAGAAGATAACCTTGGGAGACTATTTCTAGCGCCCAAGGATCCAGAATATCTCTTGCCCAAGCCTGAGCGAAGAGAGAGAGTCTGCCCCCCACCAGATCCGGTCCCGGATCGGGGGCCAACATTTCATGCTGTCTTGGTAGCAGTGGCAGGTTTCTTGGCCTGCTTTCCCTTGTTCCAGCCTTGCATTGGTCTCCAAGCTGGCTTGGCTTGAGAAGTATTACCCTCTTGCTTAGAGGACGTAGCACCTTGGGCTGGTCCGTTTCTACGAAAGGGACGAAAATTAGGTTTATTTTTTGCCTTGAAAGGCCGATCCTGAGGAAGGGCGTGGCCCTTACCCCCAGTGATATCAGAGATAATCTCTTTCAAGTCAGGGCCAAACAGCGTTTTCCCCTTGAAAGGAATGTTAAGTAGCTTGTTCTTGGAAGACGCATCAGCCGACCAAGATTTCAACCAAAGCGCTCTGCGCGCCACAATAGCAAACCCAGAATTCTTAGCCGCTAACCTAGCCAATTGCAAAGTGGCGTCTAGGGTGAAAGAATTAGCCAATTTGAGAGCATTGATTCTGTCCATAATCTCCTCATAAGGAGGAGAATCACTATCGACCGCCTTTATCAGCTCATCGAACCAGAAACATGCGGCTGTAGCGACAGGGACAATGCATGAAATTGGTTGTAGAAGGTAACCCTGCTGAACAAACATCTTTTTAAGCAAACCTTCTAATTTTTTATCCATAGGATCTTTGAAAGCACAACTATCCTCTATGGGTATAGTGGTGCGTTTGTTTAAAGTGGAAACCGCTCCCTCGACCTTGGGGACTGTCTGCCATAAGTCCTTTCTGGGGTCGACCATAGGAAACAATTTTTTAAATATGGGGGGAGGGACGAAAGGAGTACCGGGCCTTTCCCATTCTTTATTAACAATGTCCGCCACCCGCTTGGGTATAGGAAAAGCTTCTGGGAGCCCCGGCACCTCTAGGAACTTGTCCATTTTACATAGTTTCTCTGGGATGACCAACTTGTCACAATCATCCAGAGTGGATAATACCTCCTTAAGCAGAATGCGGAGATGTTCCAACTTAAATTTAAATGCAATCACATCAGGTTCAGCTTGTTGAGAAATGTTCCCTGAATCAGTAATTTCTCCCTCAGACATAACCTCCCTGGCCCCATCAGACTGGGTTAGGGGCCCTTCAGAAAAATTATTATCAGCGTCGTCATGCTCTTCAGTATCTAAAACAGAGCAGTCGCGTTTACGCTGATAAGTGTTCATTTTGGCTAAAATGTTTTTGACAGAATTATCCATTACAGCCGTTAATTGTTGCATAGTAAGGAGTATTGGCGCGCTAGATGTACTAGGGGCCTCCTGAGTGGGCAAGACTCGTGTAGACGAAGGAGGGAATGATGCAGTACCATGCTTACTCCCCTCACTTGAGGAATCATCTTGGGCATCATTGTCATTGTCACATAAATCACATTTATTTAAATGAATAGGAATTCTGGCTTCCCCACATTCAGAACACAGTCTATCTGGTAGTTCAGACATGTTAAACAGGCATAAACTTGATAACAAAGTACAAAAAACGTTTTAAAATAAAACCGTTACTGTCACTTTAAATTTTAAACTGAACACACTTTATTACTGCAATTGCGAAAAAACATGAAGGAATTGTTCAAAATTCACCAAATTTTCACCACAGTCTCTTAAAAGTATTGCACACCAAATTTGGAAGCTTTAACCCTTAAAATAACGGAACCGGAGCCGTTTTGAACTTTAACCCCTTTACAGTCCCTGGTATCTGCTTTGCTGAGACCCAACCAAGCCCAAAGGGGAATACGATACCAAATGACGCCTTCAGAAAGTCTTTTCTAAGTATCAGAGCTCCTCTCACATGCGACTGCATGCCATGCCTCTCAAAAACAAGTGCGCATGAGGCTCTGCCTATGCTTAGGGAAAGCCCCTAAAGAATAAGGTGTCTAAACAGTGCCTGCCGATATTATTATATCAAAATACCCAGATAAAATGATTCCTCAAGGCTAAATATGTGTTAATAATGAATCGATTTAGCCCAGAAAAAGTCTACAGTCTTAATAAGCCCTTGTGAAGCCCTTATTTACGATCGTAATAAACATGGCTTACCGGATCCCATAGGGAAAATGACAGCTTCCAGCATTACATCGTCTTGTTAGAATATGTCATACCTCAAGCAGCAAGAGACTGCTCACTGTTCCCCCAACTGAAGTTAATTGCTCTCAACAGTCCTGTGTGGAACAGCCATGGATTTTAGTGACGGTTGCTAAAATCATTTTCCTCATACAAACAGAAATCTTCATCTCTTTCTGTTTCTGAGTAAATAGTACATGCCAGCACTATTTCAAAATAACAAACTCTTGATTGAATAATAAAAACTACAGTTAAACACTAAAAAACTCTAAGCCATCTCCGTGGAGATGTTGCCTGTACAACGGCAAAGAGAATGACTGGGGTAGGCGGAGCCTAGGAGGGATCATGTGACCAGCTTTGCTGGGCTCTTTGCCATTTCCTGTTGGGGAAGAGAATATCCCACAAGTAAGGATGACGCCGTGGACCGGACACACCTATGTTGGAGAAAGTTTCTACATACATCCATGAGGACTGCACCCGGGTAGTGAGTACACATTGGAGGTTGGAGTGCTGGGCTACCGGCTATATATATATATATATATATATATATATATATATACACACACACAAACATACATATACTTCATTTGAGATGTCTATGTATGTATCTCTATGTTAGAGACCCTTTGGCTGCCATTTTTTTTTTTTTTACTTTTTTATCTAACCTAAGACCTCCTATCTTTGAGTCTTTATAACTTTTGTGTGCAATATTGTTTTGAATATTTTTTATTAGATAGTGCTATTATGAGTGTAACTATACTTTGAAATGTATTTGTGATGTGTTTTTTAACACTTTTATGTTTGGCGAAACAGATAACCAGAGCTCTGAAGTTTCGGTAATCATTGTAGCATAAATCACGATTGCGCTCAAACGATCGCATTTACTTTCAAGTTGTAATAAGAGCGATAAGACTGATGAGCGCAAACCCTCGCAATAAACCTGTTATTGCTCTGGCACAGGCGTTTGCACTCCACTTGTAATCTAGCCCCTTATTGGGACTCAAATTCAAATGGTCTCTCCCTTTAAACATAAACAATTCTCCATTGATATAATTTGCATAGTGAGTGTGTTAAAGGGACATAATACCCATATGATAAATCACTTGAATGTGAAGCAGTGTAACTGTAAAAAGCTCGCAAAAAAAAATAATCACCCGATCATCTTAATGCAAAAAGAAAGATATTTTACCTCAAATTTCTTCAGTTTATAATAATATGTGCTAAGTGAACCGTTATCCTTTCATATACTGTCTGCTGCATATTGGGGGAAAAAACAAAACAGCCAATCAGCTTCAGTGGTGCTGATGTTGCACTTTGCTTTACTGGAATCTCATGAGATTTCACTGAAATCTCACAAGATTTCATAGTAAACATCATGAAACCAAGGAGGGAAATAACATGACGGTGCCTGCATTTTACAGATGCATGCTCCCTTGCAAGTCCTGGGACCGGTATCTTGATTGGCTGCTTAAATTCCCTTTACATTGGGATGTGGCTACTGGGATCTCTCTTTTTTCATAGAGATATTCAAGTGATATTTCCTAGTCAGCTTTTTACAGATATTCATATATGCTGCATCACTTTCAGGTGTTTCATCATTTTGGTATCATCCATTTAATTTATATCTTTTATCTATAGTTAAGACAATACAAATGACTAAATGTCTGTCTAGATACCCAATTAAATGAATAACTGCTAGACAAATGAACTCATTGGATAAAGGGCCTGACTCTGATTGGTTTCCCAGATTCGCGTCTCATTAGAGACATTTGTTATCAAACAATCATCTATTAAACTCTACACTGGACCCCTCCTAAAGTAAAACTTGGCAAATACCAGGGTGCCATAGCAACCAAGGAAATGTGGTGGTTACATGGCTGCATTTATTTTATTTGCAGCTGTCAAGCTAGCAGTGCTGCTTCTCTTCACTGAAAAGGAACAATGTGCTCCAAGCAACCAAAGGGTTGCATCATTGCCGCAAGTGTAATATGCAGCATTTAAGGGACATGAAACCCAATTTTTTTTCTTTCATGATTCAGATAGAGAATACAATTTTAAACAACTTTCTAATTCACTTATATTATCTAATTTGTTTCATTCTCTTGGTATCATTTGTTAAAGGAGCGGCAATGCACTACTGGTTTCTAACTTAACTCATGGGTGAGCCAATCACAATCAATATATTTATGCAGCCACCAATAAACCTGCTGCTCATGAGCTTGCCTAGATAAACCTTTCAGCAAAGGATAACAAGAGAAGGAAGCAAATTAAATAATAGAAGTAAATTGGAAAGTTGTTTAAAATTGTATTCTCTATCTAAATCATGAATGTCTAATTATGACTTTACTGTCCCTTTAATTTAATACCTTGATTGGATATCTATCTTCCATCAATTCAATGTTGAACCTACACTATTTTACAGGCAATCAAAGGATTTAAAAAAATTAGCTGTCTACGTCTCTGATCAATAAAGGGGTTACAACACTGTTGCAAGAATTTAAGAATCAGTGGCTGTTGCAAACAATAGATCACAGCATACTTATTGTTTTATTTTAAATGATCACTGCACATTTACGAATATAACTTTCTACTGAATGCCAGGGTGATGATATTTGGTTTAAAAAAAAATCCTTTTAAAGGAACATTAAACTCATAGTAAATATCAGCAATTAATTGGAAAATAATTTTTTTTTAATAATTTTGCAATGTAATTTTGATAGCACAATTTACAAGGTTATGCAAATCAATAGCAAATCAGAGATACACGTCTAGTTGGAATCCATTTTCCTGCTTATCACTGTTTTAACCAATTAATATGTAATATATAAATGATCTTGTGCTCTGATCTAACCAATCATCATATAGAATGTGGCATACTCAGACAAAATTCACCACACTGAAGTATGATGGTGGTATTACAGCTCTTTGGGAATGGAACTAAAATATAGGTATGTTACAGCAAAATAAGGCAGAATAAATAATGAATGTATAAATGAATGTTATTTTTTAATTAAACATTTTGCACCAGAGTATGAGTGACGGGCTAACAGTTATACGCATTTCAAAAGGGGTTTATCACAGGTGTTTGGCCGCATAGGCTTTAGCGCTGGTATTACAAGTTGTATTTACTGTAAATATTTTACGAATACAATGTTCTGCACATAGCAGAATATGTTCTATGTATTTTTAAATAGATATTCATATACATATCTCTATATTTCTATACCTATATATAACTATATATATATATATATATATATATATATATATATATATATATATATATATATATATATTTGTGCAGAAAACCATCAGATATATAGAAACATGTATTTATGAATAAATAGAAGATATTCTGCTATGTGAAGAACATTGAAATGTGAAATATTATTTTTTTTCATGTCGGGTTAGCACACTTGAGAATATGCAATCGATTTGCGTGCAAGTAGGGTGTTATGTTTTTTCCCACACACATTTTTTGCTCCATTTACTACTATGGAGAAATATGTTAAAGAATGTGCGATCTCGGGTCAGCTCTCATGCGAAAACAGTTTACTTTCAACTTGTAATATGAGTGTAACCCGACATATGAAAAAAGCTTACTTGTAGCCGAGTTAGCGCTCATGCGGGAGCATTAAATACTTCTCCACTTGTAATCTGTCCCTTTACGGGGAAATTAAAAATAGAATTTAATGTCCCTTAAATTCTAAAAGTTCTTACTATGCGAAAATAAGGCATTTAGCTGTCACCCTTATGCTCTCTAATCTTAGTCTAACATCAATTCCTATTCTTCCTATGGTCAGTAACAGCTTGTAAATATTTCACAATCTGTTTGGCATTTTACAGCTTACTGCTTTTACAGCACCTCATGTGACAAGCCTTGGTTCACTACTGTGCTATTTCAAGAAGAGGACTATGATTTTTTTGCCTCCCATGTTCTCACCCCTTTACACAGACTCGCTACTTACTGTGTTGTGTTGAGTAAATAAAATAGTTTAAAAAAAGAACAACTTAAACAGTTACTGGACATCTGTTAAACTCCTACAATTCAGAGCCAAACGTAGGAAACATCTCTGCTCACATACTATAAGTAGCATATGATAAAACTGGTGAATTAACAAACGTAATTCTGTATTTGTAGCTAGGAGTAGAACAGTGACTGTGAAAGTTTGACACTTTATATATATAAAAAAGATTGCTATTTTATGCCCGATTTGGTAAATGTTAGTAGGCAGGTTGTGGACCTAAGCTTCTCCCGTGCCCACATATCTCCATAGAAGGAAGTATACTACATTTATACATCCAGAAACAAATAACTTCTACACAATCACTAAATATTTGAACCAGACCTTCTCTCTTATTTAATAAACCATCTCCCCCACATATATTCTTTTTCTAAGTCCAAAATCAAGGATAAAAGTCACCTTTTTGAAAAATTGGAGACCCCATATGTACTCCTTTGAATAATGCTGGTGGCCAGTCATTTTCCTGCTGAGTAAAATAATGTCAGCAATCCTTTCTGGTAACTAACAAAAGTAAAGAATTAAATAAGGAATATTCATAAAGGACATAATGAGGTAGTTTATACTAGCCTAGTTCTTCACTGTTTCTATGTATAAAACATTTTTAAAGATATGTATGAAAGCTCTGGATTGTGTGCCTGCCACTCATATTTTTAAAGCTTTGGAGAAAGAATCTTTCATGTTCAATCTGCATATTTCAGCTGGAAGTTAAAAGCAGAGGACAGACTGAGAGCAATGGGCATACATACATCCTATGGGCTACCAGCTGGACGTGCCTGCCATATAGAGAGGTCAGCATGCAGCATTCATGGAACAGCATGTGACTATTTAGGGTGAAGAGTTGCGAGTATGTAACAGGATACATAGACTGCTTCCCTTCCCATGTCTAGGTTTCAATGACATGTCTACAATGTGTCCTTCTCAGGCTCAACCACACCTCTTAGTATCTGTGTTGGCTCTGGATATGTAACTTCTTGCAAAGCTCTGGGAGGGGACCTTGTTAACGGCATTTGTATCAACTGGATCAGTGCCAATGGGGAAATTATATATATACAGTATATCATTCTATGTATAATGGTCCAAAGCATGCAAATCACATGAACATCAATGTAAATAGAATATATGAAAATGTACATTTCTAACACTCATCATGCACAATTTATATATACTAAGTTGCATTATTAACACTTCTATACACAACCTCTTGTTCTGTTATTTCACTGCCTTCTTTTTTACAGTTCCCAATAACAAATGTAAATTAGTGCAGCCTTCTGTGACCATCAAGTTGTTGGAGCAAAAGGAAAAAAAAATATTTGAAGTTAAAGATTTTCCTTTGCGTTCCGCAGAAATATTTGACTGATTTTATTAAAATATCTGCTAGTCATTAGAGAAATTAGTTTATAGAATGAATAAGTTCCCACGGGAACAGGGCCCTCAATTCCCTCTGTATTTGTCTGGTGTCTTTTATATCGTATTGTACTGTACCCATGGACAGCGCTGCGGAATCTGTTGGCGCTTTATAAATAAAGAAGAATAATAATAAATATGTTCAGATTAATTAAGAATAATACATAAAATAAGTAATACTGTACATTTCCAATAAATGATGCTGATCTGCACTTACTGCAAAGTTAACAAAAGCTTATGGAAAATAATGGAAACCTATTTAGTCCTGTTTTTGAGACCTTATATCAAGCAATTGATATATATGTGCTACATTAGTCATTTAAATGTACCAAACAATTGTTTAGGCATTTTCTGAGAGCCAGATAGGATGCTGCCATCAATATATTGAAGAGTTCACTTAAATCCCCCAGGGAAAGATAACATTATTACTAGATAGTTCCAGCATCATCTTCCTGCTGTTAAGTGTCATGTATGGCATTTGAAACATTTCTAAAGGCTCATTATACAGATAGTGACCACAGGGCTTCTGAAATGAAAAATCCTTGTGCAACAGTATATGATTATGCACTTTAACATCACGGTTCCAGTTACCCAGGATAGACCTAACCAGGGCACTTTATTGTGAGAAAAAGAAATCCTTTCTTTTACAACAGTTCTATTCTAACCAATTAGAATTTTCCGTGTGAAAAGAATCTGTATTCAAGATTTTTTTTAAGTTTTTTTTAGGCATTCTAAACCATCAGAAGCAAAACCGTTTGTTTTAGCTAAACTACCCAAATAACATAAATCTACCAAGAAAAATTTGGATAAGCATATAAAAAAAACTTTTACAAATGGGCTTTTCATCAAAAAGAAAAAAATAGTACATAAGTAGCCAATATCAAACAATAATAAAAAAATATCATTTTATCTAATTAATTCACTATTGATGATTATTGCCTAAGGCAGTTTTCTCAATATCAAAAAAAATATCAATTCATTGGGTGACGATTTATCAATGTCTGTCCGACATGATACGCTGTAGCATATCATGTCCGACATACATCGCTGAATGCCAACAGCATGAGCTTTTGGCATTTAACATTGCACAAGCAGTTCACCAGAACTGCTTGTGCAATGCCGCCCCCTGTAGATTCGTGGCCAATCGGCCGCTAGCAGGGGGTGTATCAGCCCAATTGTATAGGATCGGGCGGATTGCAGACCACAGCCTCAGAGGCAGCGGACCAGTTATGGAGCAGCGTTTTTTAGACCACTGCTTCATAACTACTGTTTCCTGAAGGCTCGCGCGGAAACAGGGGCATCAATTCGGCCCCATTATATGTGCATCTTTTTATAATTTACATATTTATTTATTTTTTATACAGGGAGTGCAAAATTATTAGGCAAGTTGTATTTTTGAGGATTAATTTTATTATTGAACAACAACCATGTTCTCAATGAACCCAAAAAAATCATTAATATCAAAGCTGAATAGTTTTGGAAGTAGTTTTTAGTTTGTTTTTAGTTATAGCTATTTTAGGGGGATATCTGTGTGTGCAGGTGACTATTACTGTGCATAATTATTAGGCAACTTAACAAAAAACAAATATATACCCATTTCAATTATTTATTTTTACCACTGAAACCAATATAACATCTCAACATTCACAAATATACATTTCTGACATTCAAAAACAAAACAAAAACAAATCAGTGACCAATATAGCCACCTTTCTTTGCAAGGACACTCAAAAGCCTGCCATCCATGGATTCTGTCAGTGTTTTGATCTGTTCACCATCAACATTGCGTGCAGCAGCAACCACAGCCTCCCAGACACTGTTCAGAGAGGTGTACTGTTTTCCCTCCTTGTAAATCTCACATTTGATGATGGACCACAGGTTCTCAATGGGGTTCAGATCAGGTGAACAAGGAGGCCATGTCATTAGATTTTCTTCTTTTATACCCTTTCTTGCCAGCCACGCTGTGGAGTACTTGGACGCGTGTGATGGAGCATTGTCCTGCATGAAAATCATGTTTTTCTTGAAGGATGCAGACTTCTTCCTGTACCACTGCTTGAAGAAGGTGTCTTCCAGAAACTGGCAGTAGGACTGGGAGTTGAGCTTGACTCCATCCTCAACCCGAAAAAGCCCCACAAGCTCATCTTTGATGATACCAGCCCAAACCAGTACTCCACCTCCACCTTGCTGGCGTCTGAGTCGGACTGGAGCTCTCTGCCCTTTACCAATCCAGCCACGGGCCCATCCATCTGGCCCATCAAGACTCACTCTCATTTCATCAGTCCATAAAACCTTAGAAAAATCAGACTTGAGATATTTCTTGGCCCAGTCTTGACGTTTCAGCTTGTGTGTCTTGTTCAGTGGTGGTCGTCTTTCAGCCTTTCTTACCTTGGCCATGTCTCTGAGTATTGCACACCTTGTGCTTTTGGGCACTCCAGTGATGTTGCAGCTCTGAAATATGGCCAAACTGGTGGCAAGTGGCATCTTGGCAGCTGCACGCTTGACTTTTCTCAGTTCATGGGCAGTTATTTTGCGCCTTGGTTTTTCCACACGCTTCTTGCGACCCTGTTGACTATTTTGAATGAAACGTTTGATTGTTCGATGATCACGCTTCAGAAGCTTTGCAATTTTAAGAGTGCTGCATCCCTCTGCAAGATATCTCACTATTTTTGACTTTTCTGAGCCTGTCAAGTCCTTCTTTTGACCCATTTTGCCAAAGGAAAGGAAGTTGCCTAATAATTATGCACACCTGATATAGGGTGTTGATGTCATTAGACCACACCCCTTCTCATTACAGAGATGCACATCACCTAATATGCTTAATTGGTAGTAGGCTTTCGAGCCTATACAGCTTGGAGTAAGACAACATGCATAAAGAGGATGATGTGGTCAAAATACTCATTTGCCTAATAATTCTGCACTCCCTGTATATATATATATATATATATATATATATATATATACTGTATATATAAAAAAAAAATATGTCTCTCTTCCCCCTATTGCAATAGGATAGGCCACTCTTGGACCAGGTAAATCATTATAATCCGGGTTCAGGGGTTGGCGTCGGTCAGAAAAAGAAAAATTGCATCTAGAGGAAGGTTCATTTTAAAATGATATAATCATATACAGTATTAAGATGCATATGCCAAAACTGGGCACACTATTATTTTTGAGGCGTAGCTCCCTCTACTATATATGAGGTATTTTCTACTGTTATCTCCCCCCTCGGCCTCCGGCCACTGGCCATGAGGAAGACTCCAGTGTTATGTATTTCCTGTGTATGGGAGCTATATTATTGTGGTCTTAAAAAAAAAGCTTATATAAGTTGTCTTATAAAGAGTATCTTCCTAGGGGCCCCCACAAACCGCCACAGAAGACATTTAAATATTTCAGGACAACATGAGTACAGTAATAATTGCTGTGTATGCATTATAAGAGGTTTTAGCTCTGGTAACTACGCAATACTTATGGTGTATCAAAGAAAAGTGTGTACATTTAAAAAGTAATATGGATAACAAGAATGTGGAATAACACAAAATGAATGTAACATTTAGATCAAGCTTCCCATAGTGAACAAACTGAACTATATAACTAACAAAACAAATATAAAACCTGGTGTGACGGTGCTCATGCTATAAGTTTTAACATTTAAATAGCAGTATCTTCATTGTGGAAATATCTTTTTATCCCCAAGGCTTTGTCTTTAAGAATGGAAAAGTCTGCATCGAAACTTTAGGGTCCTCTTGCATAAATTTGCTGGGATATGCCATGAACTGAGGCAAATGCAGGTTGGTTACTCCTATTGCTTCTCTAGTGGAGATTGTGTCATGCGGTAAACTGTCCGGTTTGATAGAGATTTCTTTGTGATTGTCTCTTATGGCTGTGTGCGTAAAGAGCACCTGGCTTTTATTTGTGTTTTTCCGGAGGACCCCTCCTGTCCCTCTCATGAGTGTGGATTGCACCTGGAGTTCTCTCTTTTTTGTGTATTCGCTCCATATTGTATTGAGATCGTTGGGTTGTAGCTTTGAGATAGGTGGATTTGCCTCATTTTCCATTTTTGTTGGTTAAATGCCTGATGAATCAGAGGACTCTTTATTATATTGCAGTTTGAACCTCGTGGTGGATGTTGTCTGTTTTGTGATCTCATTCTGCTGTTAGTATGGCGTAAGAGGAACCTTCTTAAATTCACAGCTAAGTATCTGTTCAGCAGAAAATCTTGTGGAGCACGGTTAATGAGGTATTGAAACATAGTCTTGAGTTTCCGCCATTGTGCGCTTCTCTGGCCTGTCTCCTCAGCCATTGTCGTGTCAGCCATGTTGCTTTGGCAGTCCTTATTCGATTGTGCTCTTCTTCTTTGTTAAGCATTTTTTTTTATCTAAGTGTAGTATTGGCAGTAAGTGTGTTATTGGATCAGCTTATTCAGTTGAGGCAGGGTACCTCAGTTTCCTGAGGGGGCTAGCGTAGCCTGTATTGTGTTGCCGCACCAGGCCCCAATCGTCTGATTCCGAGCCCCAGATTCTTCACAGGCACAGCTTAAGATAGAGTGTGCTAGACGCCACTGCAGGTTGTGATGCCCAGGTAGTTAAATTAGATGGATTTGGCTGTACTTCTACTCTTATAATCGGCCGATTAGTAGATATTTAGCTGGAGCCCAAGAAAGTGCGACCGCTCCGGATCGTTTCTCAGACACGCCCCCTATAATTTAAATTTTTAAGCATTCATAAGCTTATAGTGATGTCATCAATGAGATTATGTAATGTTGGCACTATTTTTTGTGTTAAGCAGTATTCTCTGCATTTAGATGACTAAAAGCTGCATTTTTGTAGAAGAAAACTCATGTCTCCCAATTGTTTTTGTCTCATAGGACTGGTCTTGCTGATTTCATTTAAAGGGACAGTAAGCACCTTGTAATTACAAGACATTGCTGTTGTGTTGCTATAGAATAACATTTAGTCATGCTTCAATGTTTCTAAAACAAATTAACATCCTTTTACTGCATTTATTTACCAAAAACCAAGCTCCGCCCACCATTTGCCTTATTAGGAGGAGCCAATCAGTGCTTTAGTCCTCAGACATCAAGGCTAGGCCCAGCTATAATGTTAGTATAGAGTGAGTTGCTTTGCAGTTGCTATCAGTTAAAGCCAATTAGGGACATATATGTAGATGGGTTAGCTTTGAGAAGTCAGCAGGGTGTAGTTTAAACTCTGGAAATTGCTAAATTTTCAGAGCTAAATTACTTGGGGGGGGGGGGGTAAATAATAAAATTATATGTTTCAATATTCATAACTAGATATTTTATATACAAATCTCAAGGTGTATACTGTCCCTTTAAGTACAATATAGTATTTGCTAAGCTAACTTAAAGGGACAGTCAACACATAGATAATCCCTTTATTACCTATTCCCTAGTTTTGCATAACCAACACAGTTATAATACATGTTTTACCTTTGTGATTACCTTGTATCTAAGCTTCTGTAAATTGCCCCCTTATTTCAGTTCTTTTGACAGACTTGCATTTTAGCCAATCAGTGCTGACTCCTAGGTAACTGCACGTGAACTCAATGTTATCTATATGACACAAATGAACTAACACCCTCTGGTGGTGAAAAACTGTCAAAATTCATTCAGATAAGAGGCGGTCTTCAAGGTCTAAGAAATTAGGAATTATGGATATGAGCCTACCTAGGTTTAGCTTTCAACTAAGAATACCAAGTGAACAAAGTAAAATTTGTTATAAAAGTAAATTGGAAAGTTATTTGAAATTTGCACGCTCTATCTGAATCATTAAAGTTTATTTTGGACTTGACTATCCCTTTAATGCTGTTTAAACTTGGATATTTTTTTTTTTAAAGATGCTACAATGCAGTTGAGCATTTTTCTGTTGTAGAAGGTCTAGCCTATATGTGTTTTTTAAACAAAAAAGGGTTAAAGGGACATGAAACCCAAATTTTTTCTTTCATGATTTAGAAAGATACTAAAAAAGGGGGCAAGATCTAAACAATCTGCCAATAAAGAGCGCCACCTATTGGTATTGGCAGGAGTAAAAAGTATTATATGAATCTGTATAGATATTGATATTTCTAATAAAAACCCACCAGTATATATAAAAAATTAACAAATAAAAGAATTGATAAATAAACAAATAAATGAATAAATGAAACAAAGCCACTTTAAATTAATATTGCTGTTAGGTAACCTTATCTGAAAACTTTCAAAGAAAATAAGCAAATACAATTTAAAGGATATCGTTTGTATCGATATATTATTAGGGCTCTGTCTTCTGATCCACACTGCAGCGTCCTGGATAACACCACCGGCAGGATGGGGTGGCTGGATGAAAAGATAACAAAAGAGAAAGGAGACAGGAGCGCAAGGAACTAATCTGAGTGTAGTATAGTAAAATTTGAATTTTAATACAAAAGTAACAGTGACAAAAACACACTCACACTTTCCAACCTCAAACAGAATGAGGTATGAATATGGCACAAGAAGCAAAAAGCCCCAGGCACTTGCTCACCACGAACCCTCTTCCGGTGCAGTGGGTCTCCCCTTCCGTCACCGTATGTGCAAACTGCAGCTCCCAAGTATAGCCGAGCACTAGTTCTCCAAGGTCCGTGGTCTCTGGTCAGGCTGTCACAGGCAAAACCGCATACCCATAGTCCCAGAGTCTCTTGGTAGATATTGCCGTGTCCACAGGGTCTTTTAGGCAAAACAACGTACAAACAGTAGTTCACGCCGGGTACATTCAGAATCCCACTAAGCACTCACAAGCCGGCTAGAGTGTCTGTGGATCTGACTCCTCACAGCATGTGTAGATGTGGGCGTGGCCTTACGCGTTTCGTGGGGCTCCTCCCCACTTCGTCAGAGGTATGCCCACATACCTGTAACGTTATGCTGCAAGTCCCAGACTGTCAGTGCGGCTGCAGCTGTGTGTGTGAGTCAGCTGCTCGTCTGCTGCTGCAACGCAGTATACACGCGTATTATGTATATAATGCTGAGCAGCAGTACATGGCCAGCAACTAGCAGATAAGTGCATATGCCTCACCTGATTGGCTCAACAGCAGTGTCAATATATTGCATCTCCTGAGCTACTTTTTAACTATGTGTTTAACCCCTTTAATAGAGTTTAAACACAGCTTTGTTCAGATGTTTTCTGTCAGGTTTGCCATGTCTCACTTTGTTGAATTATTATTATAGTTTTGGGTAGCTGTGCCTATCTTGGATAAATACCTACAGTACCTCTAACTTTATCCAAACACTCTCTTGTTTCTTTAAAATATACGTAGGACCAGATTACAAGTGGAGTGCTATTTAACGCTCCCGTATGAGTGTTAAAGGATAAGTCTAGTTAAAATTAAACTTTCTTGATTCAGATAGAGCAGCAATTTTATTCAACATTCTAATTCACTCCTATTTTCAATTTTTCTTTGTTCTCTTTAATTGAATGTAAGCGTAGGAGCCGGCCCATTTTTGGTTCACCTGGGTAGCGTTTGCTGATTGGTGGTTACATTGAGACACCAATTAGCAAGCACTACCCAGGTGCTGAACCAAAAATGGGCCGGCTCCGATGCTTACATTCTTGCTTTTTCAAATAAAGAAACCAAGAGAATGAAAAAAAATTGATAAAAGAAATAAATAAGAAAATTGCTGCTCTATCTGAATCATGACATTTTATTTTTGACTAAACTATTCCTTTAACTACACTAGAAGTACGCTTTTTGCGCTTGTCAGGTTGCGCTTATTTTATGAGTTAAAAGTAAACTGTTTTTGCTCTTGCGCTAACCCGACGAGCACAAAAAGCTGAACTTAGAATATTGCATGCGTATTCATGTATCCCCCCATACAAGTCAATAGAGAAAAAAGAGCGGAAAAAACACCCAACTCTAACCCGACATGAAAATATGAATATTTCACATTCCAATGTTCTTCACATACATATTTATTTATACTGTATATATATATATGATCCGGATCTTCTTAATATAGTTCTGCTAGTTATCTACTAAATTTGATGCTTAATACTCATATATTGCTGTATTCCATATTAATATCAGTGTTTGTGTCAAGATTTGTACTATTCTTCTGTAATAAATGTCAGTTTTTGTATTAAATATTATATTTTACCTATGCACAACCAGAAATAAATTAATCAAAATTAAACATCAAAATATTTTGTTCATTTTTAAAAGTACAAGTTTTTTGGGGGGGTTTCAGTTGCTTTTTGATAATTTTTTATTTAAAGGACCATTATAGTGATACAATTATATGCTCTAATTCTTTAGAGCATGTCAGTTTATCACTAGTGATGCTGCAATGATATGTGTTTAAGCCCCACAACTGGGTTAAACACATAGTTAAAATAAACCATCCGCGAACTACTGATTTAAAGGGACACTGAACACTAAATACATTTCATACCCTCCCTTTAATTATGGGTGCTGCCATATTGGAACCGAGTTTACACTGCAGGTATCTAAGGGAGAGTTACTGCACATGGGCAAACACTTCAGCACTGGAATGTAGTTAAAGCTAGATTTCAACATGGCAGCACCCATGGCTAGAGGGAGGCAGGGAAGAACGTCAATACTATGATTATGAAATGTATGTAGTGTTTAATGTACCTTAAAATGATTTGGAGATTGATAACGTTGGAAGCATAAATATTCTGGCAGTCGACTTTTTGAATGAAAACATTCACTTGCTTGTTGCTTACACGTTCATATCATGATGTTATATATTTTTTTAGGGCATCTGAAAATTAATAGTATCTCATTAAAAATGAAGAAAAAAATGTGTACAGGTGGCCCTCGTTTTACAACGGTTCAATTTACACCGTTTCAGAATAACAACCTTTTTTTCCAGTCATGTGACTGCTATTGAAAAGCATTGAGAAGCAGTGCATTTATTAAAATAGCCAGTAGGTGGAGCTGTCCGCTTGTGTTGCAGCAAAGCCAAACAAGCTGAAATTAATCAGTTTAACCAGACCTGAGCTATTGAGCACATTTCAAAGGAACACGATCTTCCTGTCTATAACTCAGTCCAGATTGGAATGCATAGAAAAATCTGTTTGCAGAAAAATGCAAGTGAAGTCTGTGTTGTGTGATTATTTTATTATGTTTATAATGCTGTTTAGCAAATGTTTTTGTTCATTTAACTTAGTTTAATTATATATTCTGTGTTGTGTGATTTTTTTATTAGGTTTATAATGTTGTCTAGCATTTAACGTCTTCATTTCAAAGCTTTTAAAAAATGTATAAGGTGTTACTTATTACAATTTTGAGAGGGGCCTGGAACCTAACCCCCTCACTTCCCTTTGACTTACATTATAACCTGGGTTTCAATTTACAACGGTTTCGATTTACAACCATTCCTTCTGGAACCTAACCCCGGCGTAAACTGAGGGCTACCTGTATACATATATATATATATATATATATATATATATATATATATATATATATGACTAACACATATTGTAACACTATGTTATTTTTTGTACAGTATAGCCAACTAAAATCTACAAGGATTGTGGAAGTTACATTTTGTCATATTGGTTTCTTCTGATTGTAGATTAGAATCGCTATGTTAGAAAATTACAAAGCCGGCAGTTGGTGTCAGAGCTCCCTCTACTGGTGCTAATTAAAAGGACATAAATTATCTATAAGAAACCAGGTGCCTGGTAAATATTAATGGGGAAGAAAAATATCACACATTGGTATTCATGCTCTAGTTTATATTTGGAGGTTTTTTCTCTAAGATGAGAGCTAGCTGCTGATTGGTGGCTGCACATATATACTTCTTGTCATTGGCTTACCAATGTGTTCAGCTAGCTCACAGTAGTGCATTGCTGCTCCTCCAACAAAAGATACCAAGAGAACAAAGATAAAATGATAATAGAAGTAAATTGGAAAGGTGTTTAAAAACTTATACTCTATCTGAATCACAAAAGATAAAAATTGGATTCTTGTACCCATCTGCATGTTCTCATGTGAATTTGTAATATGATGAACGTTAATCTCTGAGGCAATTGACTCTGGTTGGGTTTAGATTTTAGTGTGCAGAGAGCTGAGGGGCCTCATTTCATTCTTAGACCCAGGCAATACAAGGTCTTGAGCCGGCCCTGAGAGTAGAGCAAAAAATCTTACGTGAAATCAAACAACTCAGTCACATACTTGAATATTGCTTTAAATGGACCGTAAAGTCAAAATGAAACTTTAGGGATTTAAACAACTTTCCAGTTTACTTTTATTATTACCTTTTAAAATGTTAGTATCCTTTAAATTTTAGTATCCTTTGTTGAAGAATAAATGTAGGTAGGAGCTACCTCTGAGGTTACCGGAGGAAAAAGAAGCGGTTTCTGCTTGTTAAATGTGTGACAACAGGCTCACGTATTCAAAGCTGCTCCATATAGCCGAAAAAGCTGCAAATACAGCTTAATAAATCTAGTCTATAGCATTATAATTACTTAAATGCTTCTGGGTTACTGACACTGACAGATCTGAGAATAATGTCAACATACTCCTAATTAAAGGGACATGAAACACAATTTGTTTTCTTTTATAATTCAAATAGAGCATACATTTTTAAACAATGTTCCAATTTACCTCTATTATAAATTGTGCTTCATTCTCTTGTTATTCTTTATTGAAGGAGTAGCAATGCACTATTGAGAGCTAGCTGAACAAGTCAGTAAGCCAATGACAAGAGGCAATTATGTGCAGTCACCAATCAGCTTCTACCTCCCAGCTCCGGACCCTACCTAGGTATACTTTGTAACAAAGGATACTAAGAGCATGAAGCAAATTTGATAACTGAAGTAAATTGTAAAATTGTTTAAAATGTATATGCTCTATCAAAATCATGAAAGAAAAATTTTGGGTTTCGTGTCCCTTTAAATTTGAATTCTCTGCTCAAAATCCTATTAAGTTTTCACTCAGAGCCTCAGACATTTCTAAATACCCAGTGATGAGTGATAGGCACTTGTGTCTCCTTGTCTTCAAGAAAGTTGTAATCCCACATACCTCTCTCTTACGATGGTCATATGTTAGCGGCATGTGTGGGCTATAATGACACATTTATGCCAGGTGCCAAACACATAATCCTGATTGCTTATCTCTGTAAATCATTATCACATTTTACGATACATATCATTGCTGAGCTCATTCAATATCATGGAATCTAGGGCAACACTCTAAGAAAATCCCTAGTCATTTCTCCAAAAGCCAGATGATACCAGTACTATAGATTCTTTCAACTTTACTAATTTAGTTTCATTCTCAGTAAGGGTAAACAATACATATCTATATCTGTTACTGGCTATAAAGGGACATCAAACAGTGTGTACTTACAAGACTTGTGTGTAATAAACGTACTAGCCCACAGCCAAACTCTCCCGCTAGTCCAGACTTTGAGTAGACAGAGCTAGCCACTGTCCTGCTGTTAGTAAAAGTTATATTATTTTTGCTGCTTCAGTTAGTGACCGACTTAAATAAGCTTCTACAATAATGAGTGTATATTATGTAACAGGTTTAGTCTTGAAATATGAATTCCCTTTTTTTTAGGGAGTTTTCATAGTTAAAGGACCACTATTTTTTGTTTTCTTTCTGACAAATGTCAAAGTTTATTAAATTTTCCTTCCTAATGCATCATGTGACAGCCATCAGCCAATCACAAAATGCAATTACATATATCCTGTTAATTTTGCACATGCTCAGTAGGAACTGGTGACTCAGAAAGTGTGCGTAAAAAATGCACATTTAGATAATGCAAGTGAATTGGAAAAATTGTGTGCTCTATCTGAATCATAAAAGCTTCATTTAGATTTGATTGTCCCCTTATATTGCAGGACTAGTGGGGGGAAAATAAATACTGAAATATACTGCAATTGTTTTATTATATTACAATCTCAAAGTATTTGATATCCCTTTTAAGGCCGTGCCTGGTGCACCCATGACCATTTGTAAAGCAGATTAAAGGGACACTAAACCCAAAATTTTTCTTTCATGATTTAGATAGAGCATGCAATTGTAAGCAACTTTCTAATTTATTCCTATTTTCAAATTTTCTTCGTTCTCTTGCTATCTTTATTTAAAAAACAGGAATGTGATGCAAAGGAGCCGGCCTATTTTTGGTTGATAACCTGGGTTATGCTTGCTTATTGGTGGGTAAATGTAAGTTTCCAATAAGCAAACACTATCCATGGTGCTGAACCTAAAATGGGCTGGCTGCTAAGATTTACATTCCTGCTTTAAAAATAAAGATAACAAGAGAACAAAGAAAAATTGATAATAGGAGTAAATTAGAAAGTTACTTAACATTTCATGCTCTATCTGAATCATGAAAGAAAAAAATTTGGGTTCAGTGTCCCTTTAAGCGCACTGCACTTCTGACCCTTTCAGCAAATATATTCTGTTCCCAATCCTACTCTTTCATCTAATGTTAAAAATTAGTCAGATAAAGAATTCAATTTAAAAAAAAAAAAAAAAAAAAAAATTCCAATGTATTTCTATTATTAAATTAGATTTGTTCTCTTGTTCTTATTTGTTGAAGAGATATCTAGATAGGTAGTGTGGAGATGCCTGAAGCACTGTATGACAGGGACTAGTGCTGCCATCTAGTGCTCTTGCTTATAGTAATGCAGACACGTGCACACTCCTGAGCTTACCTTACTGCTTTTCAACAAAGGATAACAAGAAAAACAAAGAAAATTTGATAATAGAAGTGCATTGGAAAGTTGTTTAAAATCATATGTTTTATC
This sequence comes from Bombina bombina, assembly GCF_027579735.1. NCBI lineage: Eukaryota > Metazoa > Chordata > Amphibia > Anura > Bombinatoridae > Bombina > Bombina bombina. The sequence goes on from NC_069507.1 coordinate 244,982,534, forward strand.
TGAATGATAAAAGAAAAAATGTGGGTTTCATGTCCCTTTAATACTTCTCAACACTAGAAACAGAGTAATAGAAATGAACTAGGTATTGTGGAAAATACTAAAACATTTTCAGGCAGAGGAGGAAAAAAACATCATTTTAGAGTTTAGAACAACACTGAAGAAAGGTTCCACTGACGGAATATAAAGGAAAGCGTTATTATTGTAGCAAGAAAACATAGGGACCCTTTACAGAACATAAACTATAGGAGCCCAAATCTTCTCTTCAAGTAATTGTAAAAGCTATTATTTAATTAGCTACAAACAATGCAACTGGTGGAGAAGGAAGATGCTGGTGTCATTATTGTGCCTATCCAGCTTGCGGTGTGCACCAACACAGCCACATGTTTGCACTCCAACTATAAGCAGCAGCAGATCTTTATTTCTTCCACTCAAACAGTCTATTAGTAAATAAGATTAAACGTGTTCCATACCACACCTGTGAAGTGCTTTGTCCAATGCCACAATCATATGTCGCCTTCTGGTACTGCCCCCTTTAAGGTTTATTTTGTTTATGAAATAGCTGGCTTTGCTGATTTAAACCATCACCCTTTGTGCTGAAGGACACACCCATGTTACCTCTCTCTATACTCAAATACCAATAGTTAGGTATTTAAATGCAATATATGGGTGGGGCATTCAATGAGCAAAACCAGCTATTTCAGGTACAAAAAGCTCTCCCTTTCTAATCCCCTCTGATAGGTTAAAGGGACACTGAACCCAAACTTTTTCTTTCGTGATTCAGATAGAGCATGCAATTTTAAGCAACTTTCTAATTTACTCCTATTATCAACTTTTCTTTGTTCTTTTGCTATCTTTATTTGAAAAAGAAAGTCCAGAACCTTGGGCAGCACTTGTTTATTGGTGGATGAATGTATCCACCAATCAGCAAGAACAACCCAGGTTGTTCACCAAAATGGGCCGGCATTTAAACTTACATTCTTGATTTTCAAATAAAGATACCAAGAGAATGAAGAACATTTGCTAATAGGAGTAAATTAGAAAGTTGCTTAAAATTGCATGCTCTACCTGAATCACAAAAGAAAAAATGTGGGTTCAGTGTCCCTTTAATAAGTGCTGCTGATCCCTGTTTACAAAGCTTTTCTACAAATAATACTTCTTTTTATATTTTCAGTATAGGTGGTAGTTTTAGCAGGCAAAGCATTTATTTTAAATGACAAAATAAAGGTAAATGAGCTGTTTGGAAACATTTAATACAATTTAGAAGGTAAAATGTTATTAGGGGACACATTAAAGGGTAGAACATTTTACACTACAATGTCCTCCAGATAAGTTTGTGACCCTGCAGAAACCATGTAAGGTAAGTGGGCAATAAAGTGTTCAAGTCACTGCTTCATGTTTTCCCAAGCAATAAGGAGTAAAATCACTGGTGCAAGTATGGTGTGCAGCAGTGATTAACTCTTGTATTGCCTGTATATATTCCAGACACTCAAGGGTTAAATCAAAGTGCTGTGTTTCTGTCAATCAAGAAGTTAAAGGAAACACTGTAGATTTGCATAATCAACAAATGCAAGATAACAAGACAATACAATAGCATTTACTCTGAATTTCAAATGAGCAGTAGATTTTTTCTAACTAAATTTCAGTTATGTATATTTCCCCTCCCCCTGTACCATGTGATAGCAATCAGCCAATCACAAATGCATATACATATAGTCTGTGAATTCTTGCACATGCTCAGTAGTAGCTGGTGATTTAAAAAGTGTAAATACTGTATAAAAAGACTCTGCAAATTTTTTTAATGGAAGTAAATTGGAAAGTTATTTAAAATGACATGCTCTATCTGATTTATGAAAATTTAATTTGACCTGAGTGTCTCTTTAAATACCTTCTGCACGTGTGTTACACAACAGTGATTTAACAGCAAACGTCTCCTTGTTTAAAGGGACAGTCTACTCCAAAATGTTAATTGTTTAAAAAGATAGATAATCCCTTTATTACCCATTCCCCAGTTTTGCATAACCAACACAGTTATATTAATATACTTTTTACCTCTGTGATTAACTTGTATATAAGCATCTTCTGACAGCCCCCTGATCACATGACATATTATCTATTGACTTGCATTTTAGCCAACTAGTGTTGTGTCATGCACAACTCCATGGGCATGAACACAATGTTATCCATGTGGCTCACATGAGCTAGCAGTCTCCTGTTGTGAAAAGCAAATACAAAAGCATGTGATAAGAGGCTGTCTGTAGTGGCTTAGAAATAGTCAGAAATTTAGAGGTTTAACTGTTATAAAGTGTATTAATATAACCATGTTGGTTGTGCAAAGCGGGGGAATGGGTCGTAAAAGCATTATCTATCTTTTTAAACAAAAACAGTTTTGGAGTAGACTGTCCCTTTAAGGCAATCAAGAGTTGAATAAATGGAGCCTTCTATACAACTAAAAGGTAAAATCACCGTTACACGACTGCTACTGGTAGTGAAAGATTAGATTACAAAGCCCTGAAATACAGCATCTGCATTAGTGCAGTTTGTTTCTTTAATTTATCTAACAAGCTCAATTCATGACATTTTTACAATTAACACTTTCCTATCATAACTAATAATTTCTTTGTAGCAGCTAAATACTTAAAGTAACATGATTCAGATAGAGAATGCTCTTTCATTTGCTTCTATTACCAAATCTATTTTGTGCACTTGGTATCCTTTGTTAAAAAGTATACCTAGATGGCTCAGGAGCTGCAATGCACTACTGGGAGCTAGCTGCTGATTGATGATTGCAGGCATTCAACACATTGTTTGCTTACTAGATGTGTTCAGCTAGGTCCGAGTGCTGGATTGTTGCTCTGACTTTACCTATGTGTTTAACTACTTTCGCAGGGGTAAAAACCCCATTTATATGCAAATAATAGTGGAATAATGCTTCTAATGATCATAACTGATATCTAAACAAGTTCCATAGGGTTAAAGTCGTATTTCAGTACTATTTTAGCTTTTTATAAAAGAGTGCAGTTCATTTGTGCATTACTGGCAGTCTGGGGTCATTGTCAGCTTCCCAGCAAGTTGATACAGAATTGTTACTGTATAATTAACCCAATACATTGCTGCATACCCAGAGATCACACAACCATAAAAACATAACCTCCCCTTACCCACTTTTACTGCTTTAAGAAACTGATTATGCCCATTTTTTCATAACATTTTAAAAACATATTTGACTTATAGTTGTTTATAATAAGGATAAAATGATTTGATTATGGTATAAGATTATTTAATTGCATGCACATCCTTTCTAATTCTATGCTTATCCCATCGCTCACTGATTGTATCCATTAAATACATGAATGACACCAGCCAGTTGTAAACAGAGACCGTACCTGTGTAGTGCGGGTTGCTGTAGATTACTTGATGCCATTTCCAGGGTCAAGCGCATGACAGAAGAGAAGTATATTTATTCCTAAAACATTGTTGCACCTTTTTAGAGATGTTTTGCTGGTTTTGGAGCCGGAGGTTTAGTATCTGTTCAGTAAGGTCCACAATCTGCTTCCACACTTCATCTACCTCCTACAAACACTCCTACTGTTCACACCTCTTGCCAGTCCAGCAGCTGCTTGAACCCTTTGGTTTTACTGCTCTTCCTTATCCTGTTATACAGTGATAAGTGTTCACACCTTCGCTTATCTACGCTACACTTTGCTAGGTACATCCAGAAGACCAAATGTTGCCCTTTGAAGAAATAAAAATGCAGAGCAGTTCTTATAGAGAGCTGAATTTGTGACATCCTGCTATGGTCCTTGTCCCATCCCACTTGCAGTATGAGATTCCCTGGCCTAAAACCCCTGGAAGCTGAAGCTTGTCTGAAGTTACAGGTTACCAACATGAGTTGTCAAAACACGTAAAGAAACATTTAATGATTGGAAGATCACACAATGTCACCTTTGTCACTCAGCCACGATGATATTATTTTATTATCATTATTTCTAATGCATCCACAGATTCCACAGCGATTTACAGGGATTTTTTATAACTGTGGCCGCGCTACCTATTTGCTGTCATTTTGATCATTTTTTTAAAAGATTAGCAATGTGCTGATACTAATTTAAATCATTAAAGGGACATGAAACCCCAAAAAATTCTTTTATGATTTAGATAGAGCAGTAATTTTGAAGAACTTTTCAATTTACTTCATAGGCTTAGGTGCCGGCCCATTTCTAGAGCACTATATGGCAACAGTTGTGCAAGAATGTTATCCATGGCAACACTTTTTCCTGCCATATAGTGCTCAAAATGCCTACCTAGGTATCTCTTCAACACAGAATATCATGAAAACGAAGCAAATTTGATAATAAAAGTTAATTGAAAACTCTTATTACAAGTGTTTCAAATGAATCTGTGGAATGATAATGCCCTCTATACCTTGTATGCCAACAACTGTCTAACAGAAAACACTTTCCTACCAGACTGGACCTCTTAAAAATTTGGCCTGTTTGTGAGACATGGCGTAAACTTACAAAAGCAATGCGGTTTGGACAATAAAAAAAAAATCTTTCTTATTATAAAAGTACTCAAAATGACAAACAACGAGACAGTAACTATTAACATTATATCACACATGAAACAAAATCAGTTAAACACATAGGGCCATATTACGAGTGGATTGCTAAAAGTTACGCGCAAGTGAAAAAGGTTTTTTTGTGCGCATCAGGTTTTCTACTCGTTACAAGTTAAAAATAAATGATTTACGCTAGAATGATTACTGCGTCCTCAGAGTGCTGGTTAACTGTTTCACAAAACAAAAAAGTTGGAAAAAACACATGAAAATACATTACAAAGTACATTTACACTCATAATAACACCATCTAATGAAAGATATTCAAGTGCTCAAAGATATGTCTCAGGTGTTAGAAGAAGAAAAAAGCAGGCAAAGGGCTTTAAGATAGACATACATATACATGTCTAAATATGGATATTTGTGTATATTTATATGTTTATAGATGTGTATATATGTATTATGTATTTATATGTGTATATATGTATTATGTATTTATATTTATATGTGTATATATGTATTATGTATTTATATGTATATATATGTATTTACAGACATATATAAACAGATAAAAACATATGTATACAGATATAGACACACACACATATATATATATATATATATATATATATATATATATATATGTGTGTGTGTGTATTGAAACTATTTGCAGATAAGTAGATAAAAACAAGTAAAAACATATTTATGCAATATTCATCCTATATAATAAAAGGCCAAGTGTGTTTGTCCGAAGCTGTCATGCGCAGTAGAGACTGCAAGCAAGGACAAACACACTTGGCCTACCTCACCTGGCATCTGGCGTGGAGTGGGCGTGGCCGGTCGGACGTGACATGGGCGGGGTCGGGCATGACATGGGCGGGGCCGGTGGTGGCGCGGGCGGGCGGGGCGTGGCCAGGCCGGATGCGCCGTGAGAGATAGAGAGCTCTAAAGAGGAGGGATAGAGAGAGCAGAAGAGGGGGGATAAAGAGAGGGGGAGAGACAGCAAAAGAGAGGGGGGAGAGAGCAAAAGAGGGGCATAGAGAGAGCAAAAGAGAGGGGGGAGAGAAAGCAAAAAGAGGGGGGGGAGAGAAAGCGCAAAAGAGAGGAAGAGAGATAGCAAAAGAGAGAGGGGAGAGAGAGCAGAAGAGGGGGAGAGAGAGCTCAAAAGAGAGGGGGCAGAGAGAAAGCATCAAAAAGGGGGAAAGAGAGAGCGCAAAAGAGAAGGGGGAGAGAGAGCGCAAAAGAGAAGGGGGAGAGTGCAAAAGAGAAGGGGGAGAGAGAGCGCAAAAGAGAAGGGGAGAGAGCGCAAAAGAGAAGGGGGAGAGAGTGCTAAAGAGAGGGGGGAGAGAGAGCTAAAGAGAGGGGGAGAGCGCTAAAGAGAGGGGGGTAGAGAGAGCAAAAGAGGGGGGGGAGAGAGAGAAAAAGAGAGGGGGGGAGAGCGCAAAAGAGGGGGGAGAGAGAGCAAAAGAGAGGGGAGAGAGCGCAAAAGTGGGGGGAGAGAGTGTACACGGGCTTTAGGACTAGTATTTAATAAAGTTTTAGAATGTGAAATATTTACAGTAAATACACAGTATAATATTCTGCACATAGCAGAATATGTTCTATGTGTTTATAAATAGATATTCCTATAAATATATATAAGAAATATTTATTTATGAATAAATAGAACATATTTTGCTATGTGAAGAACATTGAAATGTGAAATATTCATAATTTCATGTCGGGTTAGCGCACTTGAGAATATGCCATTGTGTTTGCGCTCAAGTTTGGAGATTGGTTTTTCCCTCCACTTTTTGCTCCATTGACTTTTATGGTTGAAAAGGTTATCACGCACACAATATAGTAAGTTCATTTTTTTACGCTAGTCGGGTTAGCACAAGCAAAAACAGTTCACTGTCAACTCATAATACGAGTGCAACCCGACGCACACAAAAAGCTTACTTCTAGCGCAGTTAATGCTCGAGCTGGAGCGTTAAATAGCGCTTCACTTGCAATCTGGCCCATTGTTGTTTTTTATTTGTTTCCACAAAAACAGATTATGTTAAAGCTTTTAAATTTTTAATAAAAATAATAATTCAGCTGTTATTTTTATCTTTTGCTGACATAAAACTCCCTATAAAAGGTTTTTGTGTTTAGCTTTAGATTTTCCTGTTGTATCTTTACTAATTTGGGTGGACTAATGGAAATTCATAGAAAAATATGCCAAAAATCATTAAAACTCCCATTTTAAGAGGTTCACTATTACATATAATGACCACTTGAGGGCAATAGTGTACTAGCATTTAAAGAAAAGTAGCGAGATGTAAATAAATAGATAAACTGATGTAATATGTGTGTGCTGTGTGATATATATATACAAACACACATATAAATATATATATGACATCTTGTCTTTTTAACATTTATTATTAGTCCAAAAAAGAGCTATAAAAGAACTTACTGCAATACTGCAATACTCTTGTTATTTTGGCATGTGTGCGTAGGTGTGCGTATCTCTCTCACTATATATTTTTTTAATTTATATATATATATATATATATATATGTAGTATCTGCTTGAAGTGAATATAAAGTATATGTAGTATGCTTACAATTTTACCAATGTCCATCCTGTCATGAACACCCAGCGTGATTATAAACACAATATTCTTTATTTGCGATAACAATGTGTGTTTTAGTTCATATTTTACAACAAATTTTATTTGGTACATAGTGCAGGTTTTGGGTACAATTTTAAAAGACGTTGAAAGCGATTTCTAAATATTATGATCTTTGAGGGTTCATGCAATTCAATATTTCAGTTTACAGACATTCAGAAAATCATGTCACTTTGTCATTGTGCACATCCATACTTCACATCAGATGTTTTATTCATAGTGAGCATAGTGAATTGCTCTCACACTTGTCACTGATATACTGAACATGACACCCATTTATGTCAAAACAGATCTTTACAGAGTTCCTCAACTAATGGGCGATTTCAACACATGGTTTTGTCAGAGCGTCAGCAGTGATTTAATACTTAGCTTGGAATACAATGGTAACTTTTTGAAATGACAAAACTCCAGATCTGCCCTCTAGGATTTCACCATCGCTCACCTGTTAGTAAGGAAGCAGACCCATCAACAAACTAATGTGAGTGTGCAAAAGTCTGACTTTTAAGGGGAAGTAAAAACGCAATCGTACAATTCTCTAATTTGCTTCTGCATTTTATTATTGCACAAATGTTTCAACTGGGTTTGGGCATAAGTTTTGGATCAATTAGTCAGCATTCATATCTTCCCTTTAAATTACAATAACAGGTTAATTACTTACCTCTAGCGTGCTTAAGAGCCGCGCTAATCCTGACACGTTTGCACAAACCCCCAGGGCCGCACTAGTATGAGACTTAGTGCAGCAGATCGCAGAGCCTGTGTTAAAGGAGAGGATTTACTGCACTAATCCTTCTGATAGCGTGACCCAGGGCTCTATGAAGAAGGGTCGAGATTAGTAAGTACAATGCTACAGTTGAACTTTTTCACCTGTAACAAAGGAACACTTACTTTCGTTTACTGGAAATTAAAAAAAACCTTCCCTGAATATTCAGTATTCGTTTTGTTTTAAACTAAATGGATACCACATAGTGTAGCATACAAATGTAGATCTCCTTATTTTATTACTTACTGTACACACACATGCTTCTTTTTATTATCTCTGTCTGTAAACCAAAGCCCAATTGAAAATTAACATTGTATTGCTTACCTCTTCTACTTCCCACTGGGAGTGTAATTTCTTCTGCTGGATATGTTTAAACTGTCTATACTTATAGGGACATTCCGGTCAAAATTTAAATGCACATGAAACATGCAATGAAACATATTTGCAATATACATGCACTGGCACTGTTTTCGTGTTTTCTGTGCACATGCATGCGAAGCACAGCTAGATATTCTCAGTGCACCAATATTTTAAATACTGCAGCTGCTTAGAGCACAAGTGGGGCTTGTATCATGTCAGCAATTAACAAAACAAAGCCATTACCAGATGATATAAGCACCTTAAGCTCTCTGAGCAAGTGCTGTGTTTAAAATGCTGGTGCATAGAGCATAGCTAAATACACTTTTATTAGAAGCATTTTTGCTTACACATGTACATAATAAAAATGCTTCTATTTAAAACTGAAATGCCTCCATGTAGATTCTTAAGTATAGAAACCTTCAGTATAGGTAGGGATACCACAGGCAAAATCAGATATTTCAAATGTAAAAATAAAGTAAAAGGAGCCATTTGTAAATAATTTATTACACTCTTACAGGTAAAATGGATCACTGGAAACAAAGGGGAGAGACATGTAGGTTATACTGTCCCTTTAATTGATGGCTACATGCATTTTATTCTCTTGAATGGCTTATGTCTTGCTCAAGAATTAAAATGATTTACTGAAAGACTTTAACTATGTACTTAATACATTTGTGGGGGTTAAATACATAGTTACATGCAAGTGTTTATCTAATGATAAAATACAAAATATGCTTGTTCACAAACAGTAATACAACAAAATTAAAGGGCAGTCTACTTGAAAATGTTTATTGCTTAAAAAGATAGATACTTACCCATTCCCCAGTTGCATAACCAACACTGTTATATTAATACACTTTTTACCTCTGTGATTACCTTGTACCTAAACCTCTGCAGACTGCCCCCTCATATCAATGCTATTTACAGAATTGCATTTTAGCCAATTAGTACTGGTTCCTGTATAACTCTATGGGAGTGAGCACAATGCTATCTATATGACACACATGAACTAGCACTGTCTAGCTAGAAACGCTGATAAAATGCACTGAGATAAGGGGCAGCCTGTAAGGGCTTAAAAACAATCAGAGATTTGGAGGTAATAAAGTATATAACAATGTTGTTTGCGCAAAACTGGGGAATGGGTATTCTTATTTGCCTTTAAGAGCACACTATGAAATTGTTTGTGTTTGTATTTGATTATTGTTTGTGATTGACAAGTTTATATATTGCTTTTTGTTTAGTCACATATATTTCTCTCCATTTCCTCATGTACCCTGTATAAAATGTATTTCAATAAAATAACAACGTTTAAATAACACTGTTTCAAACCTAAAATTATTCCATTTTCAGTAAAATGTGTTTTCTAAAAATAAATAATAAAAAAAATATTTAAGGTAACTTATAAACAGACGAAAACCAATATATAAACTTGTCTAAATCAGACATCGCTGGTGAACTGCTTGTGCAATGCTTCCCCTGCAGATTTGCGGCCGGGGTGTTAAATCAACCCGATCGTACACGATAGGGCGGATTGATGTCTGCAGCCTCAGAGGAGGCGTTTGAGTTAGGAGTATGAGTCTTAAGACCTCTGCTTTTTAACTCCTGTTTCCAGGGCGATTAGGGGCCATTCGGCCGTTGTTAAATCGGCCCAATTGTTTCATTGTAACGAGGTAGCGGAGGTTCTCACTATAATCTCTTTATAACAGCCTGGTGATATCACTTTTTAGCAATAAATTGTTTTTAGATCATCCGTTTTGAGTTTAGTCTTCAATGTCTCCATTTGGAGTTTCAAAGAGCCTTTAAATCTAGAGCTTGATGTTAAAGGGATAGTATAGTCAAAAATAAACTTTCCTGATTCAGATAGACCATGCAATTTTAAGCAACTTACTAATTTAGTCCTATTATTATTTTTTTCATTCTCGTAGTATCCTTATTTAAAAAAGATGGAAAGTAGGCATAGGAGCCGGCCCATTTTTGGTTCTACACCTGGGTAGCGCTTGTTGATTGGATGGCTACATTTGGACACCAATCAGCAAGCGCTACCCAGGTGCTTAACCAAAAATGGACTGGCTTCTAAGCTTAAATCCCAGCTTTTTAAAATAAAGATACCAAGAGAATGAAGAAAATTGATAATAGGAGTAAATTAGAAAGTGGCTTAAAATTGCTGCTCTATCTGAATCTTAAAAGTTTAATTTTGACTAGACTGTCCCTTTAAAGGGACAGTCTACACCAGAATTTTTATTGTTTTAAAAGATAGATAATCCCTTTATTACCCAGTCCCCAGTTTTGCATAACCATCACAGTTATAATAATACACGTTTTACCTCTGTAATTATCTTGTATCTAAGCCTCTGCAAACTGCCCCTTTTTTCAGATCTTTTGACAGACTTGCAGTTTAGCCAATCAGTGCCTGCTAACAGATAACTTCACGTGCATGAGCACAGTGTTATCTATATGAAATATGTGAACTAACACCCTCTAGTGGTGAAAAACTGTTAAAATGCAATCTGGAAGAGGTGGGCTTCAAGGTCTAAGAAATTAGCATATGAACCTCCTAGGTTAAGCTTTCAACTAAGAATACCAAGAGAACAAAGCAAAATTGGTGATAAAAGTAAATTGGAAAATTGTTTAAAATTACATGCTCTATCTGAATCATGAAAGTTTTTTTTGGCCTAGACTGTCCCTTTAAGCTCTAGAGTATGTGAGTACATTAACTCTTTATTACTTACGCCATAGTTTATTGCAGCTTTTATCTTTTTTTGGATGTTGCATCTGCAAGCAATACTTTTGGGACTATTTTTCTTACAGTATATCCTTTGTTAAACTATAAACAGAGTTTATATAGTAAAAATGTGAAGAAACCGCTGGATGTTTGTATTACTTGAAGTCAATTAATTAAAAAGACAGTAAAGTCAAAGTGAAACTTTCATGATTCAAATAGAGCATGTCATTTTAAACAACTTTCTAGTTCATTTCTATCTTATTTGCTTTATTCTCTATGTACCTTTTGTTGAAAAACACACTTAGTCTAGGCTTAGGAGCAGCAATGCATTACTGGGAGCTAGCTGAACACATTGAGTGAGCCATTGAAAAGAGGCATATATGTAATAGTATTGCTGCTCATGAGCCTACCTATCCCACCTCACTCATACTTCAGTTTTACAAACTTTGCCTTTAATGGAGGTGGTGAAGCAAGTCGTGCTTGATTTTCTTCTGTGTAAGGCGCTTCTAAGCATTTTGAAGCCCAATTCCTCTCAAATGACAGTGTTTGTCTGATGGATGTGAAGGGAGTATTGCCTGATGGTGTTTTCACCTATGGGAAATCTATTCTAAGGCTCTCTGTAAATTCAGTCGTGGGGATTCATCTGCCACCTCCCTTTACAGATTGACATTATACTCCTCTACCATTACCTCTGCTGATAAGTTTCAGTACTGGCTGCTATAAGTGGATGGGTGTCTTCAGGTAAGTATATATTATTTTTTAAGACCCTCTCAGCTATGTTTGGCACTTTATATTTTAAAGTTTTAATATATATTGCATATATTTGCCATAAGTCAGGTCTATGTTTATTTCCCTTTGCAGTCTAACAGTTTCAGCATGGAAATTATGTTTTTGGGAGTAATTTAGTAATTTTTTTCTTACCTGGGGTTGTAACTTCAGACTTCTTTTTAAATTTTCGCAGGCAAATTAGGCTTGCGATGGCGCAAAATGCTTCTATTTATTGCTTCATTCTTGACGTGAATATTTTTGGCTCGAAGGTTGTGTTTGTTGTGGCACAAGTCACGTCATTTCTTGCGTCTTTGGTGATGCGAAGTCGCGCTTGTTATGACGCAAATTGTGTAATTTCTTGTTAACTTTGACGGCAAAAGTTTTTTTCTCTGCAATTGCGTCACCTTTGTTTGCATAATTTTTAGCGCAGAAAAAATGTGTTATATTAAGTCTCCCCCTCTTTTGCTCTCTGCTCTCATTTGTTTACAGAGGGCTATGATGTTTGCTTTATTATTTTATTTTCATTTAAACTTTTTAGCATAAGCATTTTTTCCATTCCTGAAACTGCTATTTTGAAGAAATTGGATATTTTGTTTAAATGTTGTTATTTTTTTTATTTTTTTGTTACATTTTTGCAAGATGTCTCAAACTGATCCTGCCTCTGATGTTACTGTAGAAACTATGCTGCCTGTACACAATTTCTACCAAAGCTAAGTGTGTATATTGTTTAATTAGCTGATTTTATTTCTTCAGCTCAAATATGTGGCACTGTTATGTTTTATTATTCATACTGATAATGTTTCTATAGTACATATACATCTACTGTTATTACATATACATCTACTGTTTTACCTTCACAGTCTAATGTACCTGCACAGTCTAATGTACCACATCAGCAGAAATACTACAGTATGCTAACGATTAATACAAACTTCATAGGTTTATGAGAAGTTAGGAGAGATTGTTTAAGTTAATTTGAAGGCAGAATAGCAGTCATAGCCTTCTTTATGTATTTTGCAATATAATCCTTTATATCAACAGTACATGATATTACTGTTGATATAAAGGATTATATTGCAAAAGACATAAAGAAGGCTATGGCTGCTATTCTGCCTTCAAATTAACGCAATCTCTCCTAACTTCTCATAAACCTATGAAGTTTGTATTGATCGTTAGCATACTGTAGTATTTCTGTGATTTAGAGGATTCTATTTCAGAGACTGATTTTGATAAATCAAACTTTCAATTAAATGTATTCATTATTTATTAAGGAAGTATTGTTTACTTTGAGTATTGAAGAATCTAGTCCTCTTGATAACAAGAATAGCAAATGTTTGAATTCTTGTTTTTTTAAGCTTCTGAGGTAACTCTTGAAGTTTTTCTTATTCCAGATGCTATCTATCATATGTTTAGTAAGGAATCTAAACTTAGTGCTTTTTTTTACCTTTCTTCTAGGTTTAAAAAGCTATAGCCTTTACCTATGGCTAATTTAGTGTTTTTAGGTAAAAGTCCGTAAAGGTGGGGCTATTTCTTCTCTTGCCAAACGTATTTCTATCCTATGAAAGATATTTCTTCTTTTAAGGATCCTTTAGATAGGAAGTTTATTTCCTATCTTAAAGGGACACTCAATCAAAATTAAACTTTCATTATTCAGATAGAGCATGTCATTTTAAACAACTTTCCAATTTACTTCCATTAACTAAATGTGCACAGTCTTTTTATATTTAAACTTTTTCAGTCACCAGCTCCTACTGAGCATGTGCAAGAATAAGTGTGTATGCATTTGTGATTGGCTGATGGCTGTCACATGGTACATGTATGCATTTGTGATTGGCTGCTGGCTGTCACATGGTACAGGGGGAGTGGAAATAGACATAACTTTTAAAATTGTCAGAAAAAAAATCTACTACTCATTTGAAGTTCAGACTAAGTGCTATTGCATTGTCTTGTTATCTTGCATTTGTTGATTATGCAAATCTACTGTGTTGACTGGTCCTTTAAGAGAAGCATATTTACATATTGGCCATATGTTTTACCCTGCCATTCTATGGCTAATGTTGCTGCTGTTTCATATTTTTGGTTGGACAGTTTAGTTATCAGATCTTGATTTGTATAAACATTGTTTTTTTACTTCAACATGCTAATCATTTCATTTATGATGCTATATTTTATGTAATCTTATCTGATATTAAATCTCTGTTTTTAGCTATTTTTACAAGAAAAGTTTTATGGCTTAAAGGGACAGTCTACACCAGAATATTTATTGTTTAAAAAGATAGATAATCCCTTTATCCCTAGTTTTGCATAACCAACACAGTTATAATAATACATGTTTTACCTCTGTGATTACCTTGTATCTAAACCTCTGCAAACTGCCCCTTATTTCAGTTCTTTTGACAGACTTGCATTTTGCCAATCAGTGTGGGCTCCTAGATAACTCCACGTGCATGAGCACAGTGTTATCTATATGAAACACATGAACTAACACCCTCTAGTTGTGAAAAACTGTCAAAATGCCCTGAACTAAGAGGCGGCCTTCAAGGGCTTAGAAATTAGCATATGAACCTCCTAGATTTAGTTTTTAACTAAGAATACCAAGAGAACAAAGCAAAATTGGTGAAAGAAGTAAATTGGAAAAGTGTTTAAAATTACATTCTCTATCTGAATAATGAAAGTTTGTTTTGGACTAGACTGTCCCTTTAAATCTCTGATATGGTGTTTAAAATTTAAATTAGTATCTTATTATTTTAGGAGAGTAATTTTTTAAGGTTTTCTATTGGATTTTATTATCTCCTCTATTACTGGGGAAAGGGAGCCTTTTCTGCCCCAAGTTAAGAAATCTAAGGGTAATTTTTAAGCTCCCAGTTGTTTTTTCATTCCCCTAAGGCCTCTGGCTCTGATTTTAGATTTTTTTCTGAATTTGAATAATTCCAACCCTTATAATTAAACTAATTTCAGCCCCTAAGACTGCATGGAGGTGCGGCCTTTTAACTAGTTCTGCTGGTGGGTGGGGGCAGATTGAATTTATTTCAACACATTTGGACAGTTTCGGTTCAAATCAGTGTATTCAGAATATTGTTTTCTCAGGGGTATCGTATAGGTTTCAGAATAAAGACTTCCCATGGGAAGATTATTTTCCATGTTATAACAAACCCTGTGAAAGCTCAGGTTTTTCTGAAATGTGTTTCAGATTTTTAGGGGTGATGGTTCTAGTTCCTCTGCAGAAATGGAGTTTGGGTTTCTATTCAAATCTATTCATTGTCCTAAAGAAAAAATTAGTTCAGACCAATTCTGGATCTGAAATTTTTATATAGTTTTGTAAGAGTCCCAATTTTCAAGATGGTGACTATAGGGACTATTCTGCCTTTCTATTTAGCAAGGTTACTTTATGTCCACAATAGAGTTACAGGACGCTTATTTTTAATTCATTCAGACCACTATTGTTTTCTGAGATTTTTAAGCATTACCAATTTGTCACTCGTCCTTTTGGCTAGCGGCAGCTTAGAGATTCTTTTCAAAGATTCTTGGTGTCCCTCTATCTGTATTCAGAGAGCAGGTTATTGCAGTGTTTCCTTATTTGGATGATATTTGGTACTAGCTTTAATCTTTTCATTCAGCAGAATCTCACTTGATACAACTAGTGTGGTTTCCTCAAGACATGGTTGGAGGATCAATTTACAATAGTGTTTCTTCCTTAGACAAGGATCACCTTTTTAGGTTTCCAGATTCATTTTAGTGTCTATGATTCTTTCTCTGATAGACTAGAGACGAATCAAGTTAATTTTAGTTTGTCTAAACCTTCAGTCTCTATTTTTTCCTTCAGTGATTATGTGTATGGACGTTTTTTGGTCACATGACTGCAGCATCAGGTGCGATCCTCTTTGCTCGTTTTCATTTGGGGCCTCTATAGCTTTGCATGTTGCACCATAAATGCAGGGATTATTTTCAGTTATCACAACTGGTATACTTAAATCCCAACACTTTTTTCTCTCTGATGTGGTGGTTGGACTATCACCTTATTGTTCAGGGGGGCCTCATTTGTTCATCCTACCTGAAATGTATTCTCAGCAGATGCAAGATTTTCAGGTGGGGGAGCTGTCTGGGATTCTCTGACAGCACTAGGGGTTTGGAAACCTCATTAGGCGAGGTTACCAATCAATATTTTAGAACTCCATGCTATTTTCAGGGCTCTTCAGGCATGGCCTCTATTGAAAAGACAACTTTTTCATTTGTTTTTTAAACAGACAATATAACAGCAGTGGCATTTGTCAATCATCAAGGAGGGACTCGCAGTCCTTCAGTTATGGAGGAAGTATCTCGGATACTTTCTTGGACGGAATCCAACTCTTGTCTAATTTCTGCAATTCATATCTTAGGTGTAGACAATTGGGAAGGGGATTATCACAGCCATCAGACTTTATATCTGGGGGAGTGCTTTCCATCCAGATGTGTTTTTTTCATCTTGTACAAATGTGGGGTCTTCCAGAAATAGATCTGATGGTCTCTTGTCTAAACAAGAAGTTTTCCAGATTCCTTTCCAGGTCCAAGGATCCTCAGGCGGAGACAGCGTATACTCTAGCAGTTCTTTGGTTTTTACCAACCTGCTTACAATTCTCTGGTTCTTTTTCCAAGGGTGATCTTCAAGATCATAATGGAACAATTTTTATGTGTTTCTGATAGCTCCAGCTTGGTCTCTCAGGTTTTGGTATGCGGACCTTGTCAGGATGTTCAGTTGCCAGGCCTTTAAGGCCAGACCTTCTTTTTCAGGGGCCGTTTTTTCATAGGATCTCAAATTTCTAAATTTGAAGGTTTGGGAATTGAACTATTAAGTGTTTAGTTATAGATGTTTCTCTGACTCAGTTATTAACACTATGATACAGGCTCATAAGTCTGTATCTATATTTCATGATGTTCAACTCATGATTATTCATGGCATTATTTTAGAATTCCTAGGATTTTACAGTTTCTTCAGGATGGTTTGGATTAACGTTTTGTCTGCAAATACTTTGAAAGGACAAATTTCTGCTCTTTATGTCTTATTTCATAGAATGATTGCTTAACTTCCTGATATTCACTGTTTTGTTTAGGCTTTGATTCATATTAAACCTGTTTTTAAATCTATTTCTCCTCCTTGGAGTCTCAATTAAGATTTTTCAGTCTCCTACTTTTGAGTCTATGTTTTCTCTGGACATTAAATAACTTTCTTGGAAAGTGTTCTTTCTTTTGGCTATCTCTTCTGCTTGTAGAGTTTCTGTACTGTCTGCTCCCTTTTGCGAGTCTCTTTATCTGTTTTTCCATCAAGATAAAGCTGTTTGCGGACTTCATTTACATTTTTACCTAGAGTTGTGAGTTTCTCACAACAGCAATAAGGAAATTGTTGTTCCTTCTTTGTGTCCTAATTTTAAGACTACTCTTGTAGGGTCTTTACATTCTTTGGATGTGGTAAGAGCTTATGGTGAGGCAACTTAAGATTTCAGAAAGACTTCTAGTCTTTTGGTTATTTTTTCTGTCTCCAGGAAAGGTCAGAAAGTCTCTGTTATTTTGGTTCAGACTTTTGATTCACAAAGCTTAGAGAATTACAGCTCATTCTACTAGATTGGTTGCCACTTCTTGGACTCTCAAGAATGAAGCTTCAAATGATCAAATTTGCAAAGCAGCAACTTGGTTTAATTTTACCTTTTTTATGTGTTTGCTTCTTAGGAAGCAGCCTTTGGTAGGAAGGTTTTTCAGGCAGTTGTCTCAGCTTGATTCTAATGCCTTTGATTTACGTTTTTTTGAAATATTTAAGAAAACTTAATTATTGTTTGGGATTTAATTTCTCAGCGGAAATAGCTGGTTTTATTTTTATCCCTCCCTCTCTAGTGACTCGTGGACTTCCACATCTTGGGTATTATATCCCATATGTCACTAGCTCATGGACTCTTGCCACTTACATGAAAGAAAACATAATTTATGTGAGAACTTACCTGATAAATTCATTTCTTTCATAGTGGCATGTCCATGAGACCCATCCTATTTTTGTGGTTATGATTTTTTTGTATAAAGCACATTATTTTTCCAGTTCCTCTTTTTATATGCTTTTTACTCCTTTTTTTACACCTCCCTTCTTGGCTACACGTTAAACTGAAGTATGAGTGAGGTGGGAGGTGTATTTATAGGCATTTTGAGGCTTGGGAAACTTTGCCCCCTCCTGGTAGGAATGTATATCCCATACGTCACTAGCTCATGGACTCTTGCCAATATGAAATTAATTTATCAGGTAAGTTCTTACATAACTTATGTTTTTCAACAAAGGATAACAAGAGAATGAAGCAAATTAAAGGGACACTGAACCCAACTTTTCTCTTTTGTGATTCAGATAGAGCATGCAGTTTTAAGCAACTTTCTAATTTACTCCTATTAGCAAATGTTCTTCCTTCTCTTTATTTGAAAAGCCCATTTTTGGTGGACAACCTGGGTTGTTCTTGCTGATTGGTGGATACATTCATCCACCAATAAAAAAGTGCTGTCCAGGGTTCTGAATTTTCTTTTTCAAATAAAGATGCCCATAGAACTAAGGAAAATGTATAACAGGAGTAAATTAGAAAGTTGCTTAAAATTGCATACTCTATCTGAATCACAAAAGAAAAAAAATTGGGTTCAGTGTCCCTTTAAACAACAGAAGTAAATTGTGTAAAATTGCATGCTCTGTCTATCCCTTTAAGCAGTTCCTGCTTCTTATCGTCTCTGCCACCTCAGATGTGTGATTGCAGGTGGAAAGATTCTTTATCTGACAACTTGTTCTCCTGCAGCCTTAATACATTTTCTCCACATCAAACTAAGATCCTTCTAACATTAAAAAATAAAAACATTAGCATAAAATAATTTTCTATATGATTGCAGTAGATGCAGTAGAGAAGTACACATTTAATAACTTTCTTGTCAGCAAAGTCTGCATTGCTTTACATTCCATGTGCATGCCAGTTGAAAAGCCCCTTTTATATTTATCTTGTATCCTTTTCTGACACCAATTAGGAACTTTTACATGAGCTCCTGTATTGATCCAGCAATCAGAGTTGCTTTTTTAAAAAAAAAATCTGCAAATGTGTTAAACACATAATTAAAGTTAGCTCTAGAGCATTAGAGCTAGCTGAGCATATCTGATGAGCCAAAGACAAGAGCATATGGGGTCGATTTATCAAGTGTCTGTCCGACATGATCCGCTAAACATATCATGTCATACAGACATCGCTGAGTGCCAACAGCATACGCTGTCAGCATTTAACTGCTTGTGCAATGCCGCCCCCTGCAGATTCACGGCCAATCGGGGGTGTCAATCAACCCAATCGTATACAGCCTCCGAGCAGGCATACGAGTTAAGGAGCAGGGGTCTTAAGACTGAAGGCTCGCGTGTAAACACCTGCATTCGGGCCGATTGACAGCTTGTTAAATCGGCCCCTATATGTGTAGCTACCAATTAGCAGCTAGCTCCTAGTACTGCATTGTTGCTCCTAGGGTTGCCACCTCAGCCATGTTTTCCTGGACACTTATGAGTTACACATGTTGCAGGGTGTGCAGAGGGGAACATGAATGGCACCCATGGATAGCACAGGATGGAATAGTGATCCTGGACAGCACTATTCATGTTCCTCCCTGCATACCCTGCAGCATGTGTAACTCATAAGTGTCCAGGAAAACATGGCAGAGGTGGCAACTCTAAGGGAGGAACATGTATTGTGTTTCTGGACAGCACTATTCATATTCCCCCCTACACACCCTACACCTACAGCATGTGTAACTTATAAGTGTTCTGTATTTTAAGGGACAGGTGGCAACCCTAGTTGCTCCTGACCTACCTAGGTATGCTTTTCAACAAAGGACTCCAAAAAAGTAAAACATTTGACATTAAAACTAAAATTGTTTGCTCTTTCTGAACAACGAAAACAGAATTTATGCTTACCTGATAAATTACGTTCTCTTGTGATATATCGAGTCCACGGATTCATCCTTTACTTGTGGGATATTCTCCTTCCCAACAGGAAGTGGCAAAGAGAGCACACAGCAGAGCTGTCCATATAGCTCCCCCTCCAGCTCCACCCCCCAGTCATTCGACCAAAGGTTAGGAAGAAAAAGGAGAAACCATAGGGTGCAGTGGTGACTGTAGTTTAAACAAAAAAGCTACCTGACTTAATAGCCAGGGCAGGCTGTGGACTTGATACATCACTAGAGAAAGTAATTAATCAGGTAAGCATAAATTCTGTTTTCTCTTGTAAGATGTATCGAGTCCACGGATTCATCCTTTACTTGTGGGATACCAATACCAAAGCTTTAGGACACGGATGAAGGGAGGGAACAAGACAGGTACCTTAAACGGAAGGCACCACTGCTTGTAAAACCTTTCTCCCAAAAATAGCCTAGTCGCTGCCTTACAAATCTGTTCAACAGAAGCCTCATTTTTAAAAGCCCATGTGGAAGCCACTGCTCTGGTAGAATGAGCAGTAATTGTTTCAGGAGGCTGCTGGCCAGCAGTCTCATAGGCCAAACGGATGATGCTTTTCAGCCAAAAGGAAAGAGAGGTAGCAGTCGCCTTTTGACCTCTTCTCTTACCAGAATAGATAACAAACAATGAAGGTGTTTGTCTGAAATCCTTAGTTGCTTGTAAATAGAACTTTAAAGCACGAACCACATCAAGATTGTGTAACAGACATTCCTTCTTCGAAGAAGGATTAGGACACAGAGAAGGAACAACAATTTCCTGGTTAATATTCTTATTAGACACAACCTTAGGAAGAAAACCGGGTTTGGTATGCAAAACTACCTTATCTGCATGGAAAACCAGGTAAGGTGAATCACACGGTAAAGCAGATAGCTCTGAAACTCTTCGAGCAGAAGAGATAGCTACCAAAAACAAAACTTTCCAAGATAACAGCTTAATATCTATGGAATGTAAAGGTTCAAACGGAACCCCTTGCAGAACTGAAATAACTAAATTCAGACTCCATGGCGGAGCCACAGGTCTATAAACAGGCTTGATTCTAACTAAAGCCTGACTAAACGCTTGAACGTCTGGTACCTCTGCCAGACGTTTGTGTAAAAGAATAGACAAAGCAGATATCTGTCCTTTTAAGGAACTAGCTGATAATCCTTTCTCCAGTCCTTCTTGGAGAAAAGACAGTATCCTGGGAATCCTAATCTTACTCCATGAGTAACCCTTGGATTCACACCAAAAAAGATATTTTCGCCAAATCTTATGGTAGATTTTCCTGGTGACAGGCTTTCTAGCCTGAATCAGGGTATCAATAACCGACTCAGAGAAACCACGCTTTGATAGAATTAGGCGTTCAATCTCCAAGCAGTCAGACTCAGAGAAATTAGATTTGGATGCTTGAAAGGACCTTGTATTAGAAGGTCCTGCCTCATTGGTAGTGTCCATGGTGGGACAGAGGACATGTCCATTAGGTCTGCATACCAGGTCCTGCGTGGCCACGCAGGCGGTATCAGAATCACAAAGCCCTCTCCTGCTTGATTCTGGCAACCAGACGAGGGAGGAGAGGAAACGGTGGAAAAACATAGGCCATAATGAAGGACCAAGGCGCTGCTAAAGCATCTATCAGCACCTCCTGGGGAACCCGGGACCTGGACCCATAAAGAGGAAGTTTGGTGTTCTGACGGGACGCCATCAGATCCAATTCTGGAGTGCCCCATAGCTGAGTCAGCTGGGC
The DNA here is from genome assembly GCF_027579735.1 of Bombina bombina. NCBI lineage: Eukaryota > Metazoa > Chordata > Amphibia > Anura > Bombinatoridae > Bombina > Bombina bombina. The sequence goes on from NC_069507.1 coordinate 245,004,056, forward strand.
AAATACCTCCGGGTGGAGTTCCCACTTCTCCGAGTGAAAAGTCTGACGACTTAGAAAATCCGCCTCCCAGCTGTCTACTCCTGGGATGTGAATTGCTGAGAGATGGCAGGAGTGATCCTCCGCCCACCTGATTATTTTGGTTACTTCCATCATTTCTAGGGAACTCCTTGTTCCTCCTTGATGATTGACGTAAGCTACAGTCGTGATGTTGTCCGACTGAAATCTGATGAATTTGGCCGCAGCTAGCTGAGGCCATGCCTGAAGCGCGTTGAATATCGCCCTCAGTTCCAGAATGTTTATCGGGAGAAGAGCTTCTTCCCGAGACCATAAGCCCTGAGCTTTCAGGGAGTCCCAGACTGCACCCCAGGCCAACAGACTGGCGTCGGTCGTTACGATGATCCCCTCTGGTCTGCGGAAACACATTCCCTGAGACAGGTGATCCTGAGACAACCACCAGAGAAGAGAATTGTATTTGAGGAGACAAATCTGCATAATCCCCATTCCACTGTCTGAGCATGCATAGTTGCAGTGGTCTGAGGTGTATCCATGCAAAAGGGACTATGTCCATTGCCGCTACCATTAATCTGATTGTCTCCATGCACTGAGCTACAGATGGCCGAGGAATGGAATGAAGGGCTCCGCAAGTGGTTAAGAGTTTTAACTTTCTGACCCCCGTCAGAAATATTTTCATTTCTACCGAGTCTATCAGAGTTCCTAGGAAGGAAACTCTTGAGAGGGGGGAGAGAGAACTCTTTTTGATGTTCACCTTCCAACCCGTGAGACCTCAGAAAGGCCAATACAATTTCCATGTGAGACTTGGCTCTTTGGAAAGTCGACGCCTGAATTAAGATGTCGTCTAGATAAGGCGCCACTGCTATGCCCCGCGGTCTTAGAACCGCCAGGAGGGACCCTAGCACCTTTGTGAAAATTCTTTGTGGATAGGAATGTGCAGATATGCATCCTTTAAATCCACGGTGGTCATATATTGACCCTCCTGGATCATTGGTAAGATTGTCCGAATGGTCTCCATCTTGAATGATGGGACTCTGAGGAATTTGTTTAGAATTTTGAGATCCAGGATTGGTCTGAAAGTTCCTTCTTTCTTGGGAACCACAAACAGGTTTGAGTAAAAACCCAGCCCTTGTTCCGCAATTGGCACTGGGTGGATCACTCCCATTGTATGTAGGTCTTCTACATAGCGTAAGAACGCCTCTTTCTTTGTCTGGTCTGTAGACAGACGAGAAATGTGGAACCTTCCCCTTGGAGGAGAGTTCTTGAATTCTAGAAGATATCCCTGGGATACAATCTCTAAGGCCCAGGGATCAAGTACATCTCTTGCCCAGGCCTGAGCGAAGAGAGAAAGTCTGCCCCCTACTAGATCCGTTCCCGGATCTGGGGCTACCCCTTCATGCTGTCTTGGAGGCAGCTGCAGGCTTCTTGGCCTGTTTACCCTTGTTCCAGCCCTGGTAAGGTTTCCAGGCTGACCTGGGTTGGGAAGCATTACCCTCTTGCTTTGCAGCAGGGGAGGATGAAGCGAGACCGCTCCTGAAATTCCGAAAGGAATGAAAATTATTTTGTTTGTTCTTTATCTTGAAGGACTTGTCCTGAGGGAGAGCATGGCCTTTTCCCCCAGTGATTTCTGAAATAATCTCTTTCAATTCAGGCCCGAAGAGGGTCTTTCCTTTGAAAGGGATGTTCAAGAGTTTGGATTTTGACGACACATCGGCCGACCAGGACTTTAGCCATAGCGCCCTGCGCGCTAAAATGGCGCAACCTGAATTCTTTGCCACTAACTTAGCTAGTTGGAAAGCGGCATCTGTGATAAAAGAATTAGCCAGCTTAAGAGCCTTAATTCTGTCCATAATGTCCTCATATAAGGTCTCCGTCTGGAGCGCATCTTCCAGCGCCTCAAACCAGAAAGCAGCTGCAGTAGTTACAGGAACAATGCACGCAATAGGTTGGAGAAGAAAACCTTGCTGAACAAAAAATTTCTTAAGTAAACCCTCTAATTTTTTATCCATAGGGTCTTTGAAAGCACAACTGTCTTCAATTGGTATGGTTGTGCGTTTAGCAAGTGAAGAAATAGCCCCCTCCACCTTAGGGACCGTCTGCCACGAGTCCCGCATGGGGTCAGATATGGGGAACATTTTCTTAAAAACAGGAGGGGGAACGAAGGGAATACCTGGTCTATCCCACTCCCTAGTAACGATATCCGCAATCCTCTTAGGGACCGGGAACACATCAGTGTAAACAGGAACTTCCAGGTACACAATTTCTCTGGAACCACCATAGGGTCGCAGTCATCCAGAGTAACTAATACCTCCCTGAGCAATAAGCGGAGGTGTTCTAGTTTAAATTTAAAAGCCAATATATCTGAATCTGTCTGAGGAGAAACCTTTCCTGAATCGGAAATTTCTCCCTCAGACAGCACATCCCTCACCCCAACTTCAGAGCGTTTTGAGGGTATATCGGATACGACTACTAACGCGTCAGAATGCTCATTATCTGTTCTTAAAACAGAGCTATCACGCTTTGCAGGTAACACGGGCAGTTTAGATAAGAACTCTGAGAGGGTATTATTCATAACTGCCGCCAAATCTTGCAAGGTAAAAGAGTTAGACGCACTAGAGGTGCTAAGCGTCGTTTGAGCGGGCGTAACTGGTTGTGACACTTGGGGAGAGGTTGACGGGCTAACCTCGTTACCTTCTGTCTGAGAATCATCTTGGGCCACATTTTTAAGTGTAACAATATGTTCCTTAAAGTGTATAGACATATCAGTACAAGTGGGACACATTCTGAGAGGGGGTTCCACCATGGCTTCTAAACACATTGAACAAGGATTATCCTTGGTGACAGACATGTTTAACAGACTAGTAGTAAAACAAGCAGGCTTGGAAATCACTTTAATCAAGTAAAAACACACTTTGAAAAAAACGTTACTGTGCCTTTAAGAGATAAAAAAGGCACACAATTTTGCAAAACAGTGAAAAAATGCAGCAAACTTTTCAAAATTTTTACAGCATGTACCTAAAGCATTAGTAAGATTGCACCACTAGCAATAAAAACGATTAACCCCTTAATGTCCAAACCGGATCGACAGTAAGCCAAAAAAACGGTTAAAAAACGTTCAGCACCTTGACACAGCTCTGCTGTGGCCCTACCTGCCCTTAGGAACCAGATTTGTGGGGAAAAAGCTTCTTATAGGCCCTCAAACTGCAGCAGGACCCTCCATGTGAAACAGCCTGAACTTCTAGTCTAATATAACTACGCATCTGAGGCGCAAAATTAGGCCCCTCCCACCTCACTACAGAGCTTGTGAGGCCTAAAGAAACACTCCAAAGTGTTTTAATATTAGCCATGTGGGTAACAACCCCTGAAAGAAACCCAAAGGAACCTTCAAAGTGTCTAAAAAAACAACAACGATATTTTCAATAAAAACCGTTTGCCCTGAAAGTAGTGTCAACCAGCATAAACTAGCCCTGTTATGCAAGCTTGAAATTCCATACTTAGTCTCTGAATACAGCTTACCCTTCCCTCATGGGGATATTATCAGTCTTCTCTAGCATTATCACAGTCTTGTCTAGAAGAAAAAAAGACTGAACATACCTTATTGCAGCCTAACCTGCAAACCGTTCCCCCCAACTGAAGTTTTCTTGTACTCTTCAGTCCTTTGTGGGAACAGCAGTGGATTTTAGTTACAACATGCTAAAATAATCTTCCTCCCTGCAGAAATCTTCGTCTCCTTTCTGCTAGAGAGTAAATAGTACACACCAGTACCATTTAAAATAACAAAATCTTGCTTGTAGAAAATAAAAACTACATTTTTTTACCACATTCACTTTACACTTCCGATTGCTTAGAGCCGGCAAAGAGAATGACTGGGGGGTGGAGCTGGAGGGGGAGCTATATGGACAGCTCTGCTGTGTGCTCTCTTTGCCACTTCCTGTTGGGAAGGAGAATATCCCACAACTAAAGGATGAATCCGTGGACTCGATACATCTTACAAGAGAAAATATAATTTTGACTTTCATGTCCCTTCAGTCTAAAAAGTTGTGAGGGAAACAGAATATTTTGGCATCATATATGATCAAATAGATGTTAAGGACAGAGACATAAAATTCACAAGTTTACTGCTCTTGGCTTAAAGCACAAAGCAATAGAGAAAGATGTTTTACAAAGGAATAAATACCCATAGCAGCTAAAACAATATCTGCATTTCTCTTTCCAAGTCACACACAAGGGTAATCTGCCCCCATAAAGAATGGTATGCAACAAACACTGAGCTGGGAAAAAACCCAGAAACTACTGTTTATTATACGTCAGCTGAATGAACTTGCGTTTCCTCTTTACTATTTTATTTGTAATTAAAATTACATTTTAATTCAATTAGATTATTTTGCCTGCTAAAAGTACCATAAACATGTTGAGATCTGTGCATATTCTAAAAGGGCTAATTAAGTAAAAATAGTTTGCATCATTTTTTTTTTCACATGTTCTTCACATAGAAGAAAATGTTCTTTTTATTTACAAATATATATATATATGATTTTTTTTAAACTATATATCTATACCTATACCTATACCTATATATATATATATATATATATAAATATACAGATATTTACATAAATATATTTGTAAAAAAAATTGTGAAGAACATTGGAATGTAAAATATTTACAGTAAAAACACAGTAAAACATTAAAATGGTTTAAAAATTGTGTTTTATGTTTAAATGTATTTGAGTAGAAAGAGCTCCAAATTGTATATGTGTGTGTGTGTATATGTATATATATATATAGATATATATATATGTGTGTGTGTTTATATGTATATACATGTGTATTTATGTGTTTATATACACACACACACACATATATATATATATATATATATATATATATATATATATACATATACACACACACACACACATTATAGCCCTTTCCATTGAAATACCAAGTTATATACAATATACCCTTTAATCATTATAAAAAAAATTGTTTGCGCTCGAGTGCAACCGTTTACTTTCAACTTGTAATATATGTGTAAGTTAGTGTGGTTGCAATATAGCTTATCGCATCCCGCGCTAACAACAGTGCACCTCTTGTAATCTAGCCCTATGTCTTTTAATACTGTGCATGGGTAAATTGCTGTAATGTTGCCTCCCAAATAAAATAGCTTGGAGTTGAGTACAAGTAATTTGAGAACTAAATCCTACTACCACAACCCCAAAATGTGGTTTTGCACTATAAAATGTGTAAACTACATATTATATAAATATAAAAGAAAATCAAAGTAAAAGAGGGGATACAAAATACAGGACAATAAATGATGGTAAGATTGAACACACTTAGATGTACTGATCTGTCATAAGTATGTGGGATACTAACATAATAATCACATTGAAATCTGAAAGCTGTCAGCGTCCTCATAATTTAGAAATGCAGAATGCTAGAGAGTAACACAGAAGATCAACTGGCTGTGAGTCTGAGAAACTCATGCTGACCCCAACGTGACCAAAGCCAGGGGCCGAGGATTAGAAGGTCCTTCATTACATTTCACAGAGGATGTATGGCAGGTGATTAATGGCAGAGTAGTCAGTAGCCGATTTGGCCTTGCACGATGTCACTCCTGTGCACATTGTTTAACTGCATCATAGTGACCACACTGACCCATAGTCCTAAATCAAATTTATAGTAAACACATTTTGTAGTTTTATCAAGGATATGTTTTGTACAATTGTAGGCTATATAGGATATCGTTTTTATATGACTACCGACTCTTCCAGCAATGCATTTATTGTGAATTATATCTCGTCTTCTGGAACATCTGAACATGCCCCCTAGCTAATTGTTATACAGCAACATGTTCTTGGGCATTTTAGCTGAAAAAATGTGGCTCTAACAAACGTTATATAAATTGTCTGTTTTCAAAGTCTCTGGGTACAAATGGATTTTGGAGAATGAACTCATTATTGTTCTAATACCTCAGAATTAGCGTCAACACAACTCGTTAGCACCAAGTAACATTTTGTTTGCTCTGAAGACACACCCTGCATAACGTCTACGGAGAAACAACACTGTGAATTCCCCCTGATCAACAGGCTCTGACCTTTATAATTACACCCAACACCAAGGTGCCGTTTGGTGAATGAACACTTCTATTAATAACAACAAGAAACTAAAGCGTGCTCGCCTCACCGTCTCACCTCAGGGATCACTTGTCAAAAACCCCCTTGGAGTAAAGCCGTCTCTCTTAGTGAATCCTGTATGGCAACAAGTAATTGCTATCAAAAGAATGATGACATTTGAGACTAAGGAGTAATCAATCCATGTTCACTACAAACAAGCCATCAACTGTTTTTTGTTTTTGTTTTTTTAAATTTATTTATAAAAAAAGTGTCCAGCATTTTACATGGGGAATAAAATATTTATGTAGCATTGAGAACCCTAAATGTATGTAAATCAGAAAGTGTTATATTCATTGTAAAGCTGTCTTTATATCTGGCTTATGGGTCAATGCCATGAATTGAGATAAAAATAAATATTTCATTGTCATCTATTTTTTTCATTATAAAAGAGACATAATAGAGAATTTTTAAAAAGCCTGAGTCCAGACACAATTGTTACTACTAGTATTTGTTTCAGCCTACATTGCTCCCTCTCAGCTAATCCCAATCAAGGGTAAGATTGCTGCGAATCTGCAGGGGGCGGCATTTCACAAGCAGTTCTGGTGAACTGCTTGTGCAATGATATAGCCGACAGCGTATGCTGTCGGCATTCAGCGATGTCTGTCGGACAGACATTGGTAAATCTACCCCCAAAACTTGAATTGCTTAAAAAAAGATAATCCCTTTATTTCCTGTTCCCCAGTTTTGCACAACCAACAATGTTATACTAATACACTGTGATTACCTTGTTTCTAAGCCTCTTGAAACTGCCACCTTATCTCAGTTCTTTTGACAGACGTAGTTTAGCCAATCAGTGGTACTCATAAATAACTTCACGGGCATTAGTACAATGTTATCTATATGGCACACATGAACTAATGCCCTCTATCTGTGAAAAACTGTCAAATGCATTCAGATAAGAGGTGGCCTTCAAGGGCTTAGAAATTAGCATATGAGCGTACCTAAGTTTTGCTTTTAACAAAGAATACCAAGAGAACAAAACAAATTGGATGATAAAAGTAAATTGGAAAGTTGTTTAAAATTGCATGACCTATCTGAATCATGAAAGTTTAATATTGACTTAACTGTCCCTTTAAATTTTATAACACTAAACCTAAAACTAAAAAAGCATCATTGTAGTACATAAAAAAAGAGAAAAATATTTATAGTTTTTTTTAAAAAAAGAAGCAGATTTTTGCATCCCTGAAATAATTCACATTTTTATCCACAGTAAAACAATAGTGAATGGGTTAATGTGCTGAACCTTTGCAGTCCTGTAGGGGGTTTGTATTCTCATTTGGTTGGTCAAGCTGTAGACAAGACTCCCTCAATCCTAACTGCAGAGAGACCTTCACAGGGGAGCGGCTGCTTGCGGACACAGCATTTTCACATCTGTCATTTAGGACAAGCTGTGGCTGTCAATCTTAATCCTTCATAGAGCTCTTCCAGTTACCACTGGCTTGTCTTCTGCGCACACACCACATAGATATAAACTAGACATTTATTGGGGTTTATTTAAAGATCCCTGAGCAGAAGCAATGACAAGCAGCTGCAAAGTGGGGCTCAGCAGCATTGAACACCCTATGACCGCTGTGCATTTTGGGAATATATTTGGAAGTTATTTCCTCATTCACAAATAGATTTCAATACAGGCTGTACTCCTTTATATATATTGAAAGCAGCCATAACTATGTCACATTAAACTTTTTTTTGATGGGTTGATTTATGTATTGATTGATTGATATAATATGTTCTTGAAAAAAAATCATAAATTGCAATTCTGCAAAATGTTTATCAAAGACATAAAATATTGTGATTGTATTATTTTTCTCTGGTACTTGAAAATAAAATGATAAAAATAGAAGTTAGACTCCAGACACCACTAATATTTAATTCCGAAGCACATATTCAGACACTTAGTGGAATTTCCTCTGGGAGAGGGTGTGAGATCATATAGTGACACAACGACAGTGGTCTTGATACCAAAATAGGGACAGAAGTTAGAAACATACGCTGGATCACATAGATTTATTTAGCACAATCACAAAAAGAGAGCACTAAAAATGCAGGTTTTTAAAGGTACGTGGTGCTAAAAATATTTCTGTAGTATATATGAAGGAGGAAAAAAAGGCAGAACAATTATATGATTTTACCTGATGACAAGTCAATATAATTATTATTCTTTTTACAATGTATTTTTTATTTTACTTTTGTCTTTCCCTGTGAATACCATATTTTTTTCACAAGAAATCTTTAAAGGGACATAATACTCATATGCTAAATCACTTGAAACTGATGCAGTATAACTGTAAAAAGCTGACAGGAAAATATCACCTGAGCATCTCTATGTAAAAAAGGAAGATATTTTACCTCACAATCTCCTCAGCTCAGCAGAGTAAGTTCTGTGTAAAAAGTTATACTCAGCTGCTCCCAGCTGCAGGTAAAAAAAACATAATTTATGCTTACCTGATAAATTTATTTCTCTTGTAGTGTATCCAGTCCACGGATCATCCATTACTTATGGGATATTCTCCTTCCCAACAGGAAGTTGCAAGAGGATCACCCACAGCAGAGCTGTATATAGCTCCTCCCCTAACTGCCATATCCAGTCATTCGACCGAAACAAACAGAGAAAGGAGAAACCATAGGGTGCAGTGGTGACTGTAGTTTAATTAAATTTTAGACCTGCCTTAAAATGACAGGGCAGGCCGTGGACTGGATACACTACAAGAGAAATAAATTTATCAGGTAAGCATAAATTATGTTTTCTCTTGTTAAGTGTATCCAGTCCACGGATCATCCATTACTTATGGGATACCAATACCAAAGCTAAAGTACACGGATGATGGGAGGGACAAGGCAGGGATTAAGCGGAAGGAACCACTGCCTGAAGAACCTTTCTCCCAAAAACAGCCTCCGAAGAAGCAAAAGTATCAAATTTGTAAAATTTTGAAAAAGTGTGAAGCGAAGACCAAGTCGCGGCCTTGCAAATCTGTTCAACAGAGGCCTCATTTTTAAAGGCCCAGGTGGAAGCCACAGCTCTAGTAGAAAGAGCTGTAATTCTTTCAGGGGGCTGCTGTCCAGCAGTCTCATAGGCTAGGCGTATAATACTCCGAAGCCAAAAGGAAAGAGAGGTTGCCGAAGCTTTTTGACCTCTCCTCTGTCCAGAATAAACGACAAACAGGGAAGATGTTTGACGAAAATCTTTAGTAGATTGTAAGTAAAACTTCAAGGCACGGACTACGTCCAGATTATGTAAAAGACGTTCCTTCTTTGAAGAAGGATTAGGACACAATGATGGAACAACAATCTCTTGATTGATATTCTTGTTAGAAACCACCTTAGGTAAAAACCCACGTTTGGTACGCAGAACTACCTTATCTGCATGAAAAATCAGATAAGGAGAATCACATTGTAAGGCAGATAGCTCAGAGACTCTCCGAGCCGAGGAAATAGCCATCAAAAACAGAACTTTCCAAGATAAAAGCTTAATATCCATGGAATGAAGGGGTTCAAACGGAACTCCTTGAAGAACTTTAAGAACCAAGTTTAAGCTCCATGGGGGAGCAACAGGTTTAAACACAGGCTTAATTCTAACCAAAGCCTGACAAAATGCCTGGACGTCTGGAACTTCTGCCAGACGCTTGTGCAAAAGAATAGACAGAGCAGAAATCTGTCCCTTTAAGGAACTAGCTGATAATCCTTTGTCCAAACCCTCTTGGAGAAAGGACAATATCCTAGGAATCCTAACCTTACTCCATGAGTAATTCTTGGATTCACACCAGTAAAGATATGTACGCCATATCTTGTGATAGATTTTCCTGGTAACAGTCTTTCGTGCCTGTATTAAGGTATCAATGACTGACTCGGAGAAGCCACGCTTTGATATAATCAAGCGTTCAATCTCCATGCAGTCAGTCTCAGAGAAATTAGATTTGGATGATTGAAAGGACCTTGTATTAGAAGGTCCTGTCTTAGAGGCAGAGTCCATGGTGGAAAGGATGACATGTCCACTAGGTCTGCATACCAGGTCCTGCGTGGCCACGCAGGCGCTATTAGAATCACTGATGCTCTCTCCTGTTTGATTTTGGCAATCAGTCGAGGGAGCAGAGGAAACGGTGGAAACACATAAGCCAGGTTGAAGAACCAAGGCGCTGCTAGAGCATCTATCAGCGTCTCTTCTGGGTCCCTGGACCTGGATCCGTAACAAGGAAGCTTGGCGTTCTGGCGAGACGCCATGAGATCCAACTCTGGTTTGCCCCAACGATTAATCAATTGAGCAAACACCTCCGGATGGAGTTCCCACTCCCCCGGGTGAAAAGTCTGACGACTTAGAAAATCCGCCTCCCAGTTCTCCACGCCTGGGATATGGATTGCTGACAGGTGGCAAGAGTGAGTCTCTGCCCAGCGAATTATTTTTGAGACTTCTAACATCACTAGGGAACTCCTGGTTCCCCCTTGATGGTTGATGTAAGCCACAGTCGTGATATTGTCCGACTGAAATCTGATGAACCTCAGTGTTGCTAACTGAGGCCAAGCCAGAAGAGCATTGAATATTGCTCTTAACTCCAGAATATTTATCGGAAGGAGTTTCTCCTCCTGAGTCCACGATCCCTGTGCCTTCAGGGAGTTCCAGACTGCACCCCAACCTAGAAGGCTGGCATCTGTTGTTACAATTGTCCAATCTGGCCTGCGAAAGGTCATACCCTCGGACAGGTGGACCCGAGACAACCACCAGAGAAGAGAATCTCTGGTCTCTTGATCCAGATTTAGCAGAGGGGACAAATCTGTGTAATCCCCATTCCACTGACTTAGCATGCATAATTGCAGCGGTCTGAGATGTAGGCGCGCAAATGGCTCTATGTCCATTGCCGCTACCATTAAGCCGATCACCTCCATACACTGAGCCACCGAAGGGCGCGGAATGGAATGAAGAATACGGCAAGCATTTAGAAGCTTTGATAACCTGGACTCCGTCAGGTAAATTTTCATCTCTACAGAATCTATAAGAGTCCCTAAGAAGGAGACTCTTGTGAGTGGGGATAGAGAACTCTTTTCCTCGTTCACTTTCCACCCGTGCGATCTCAGAAATGCCAGAACTATCTCTGTATGAGACTTGGCAATTTGAAAGCTTGACGCCTGTATCAGGATGTCGTCTAGATACGGAGCCACCGCTATGCCTCGCGGTCTTAGAACCGCCAGAAGTGAGCCCAGAACCTTCGTAAAGATTCTCGGGGCTGTAGCCAACCCGAAGGGAAGAGCTACAAATTGGTAATGCCTGTCTAGAAAGGCAAACCTTAGGAACCGATGATGATCTTTGTGAATCGGTATGTGAAGGTAGGCATCCTTTAAGTCCACTGTGGTCATGTACTGACCCTCTTGGATCATGGGTAGGATGGTCCGAATAGTTTCCATTTTGAAAGATGGAACTCTGAGGAATTTGTTTAAGATCTTTAGATCCAAAATTGGTCTGAAGGTTCCCTCTTTTTTGGGAACCACAAACAGATTTGAATAAAAACCCTGTCCTTGTTCCGTCCGCGGAACTGGATGGATCACTCCCATTACTAGGAGGTCTTGCACACAGCGTAGGAATGCCTCTTTCTTTATCTGATTTGCAGATAACCTTGAAAGATGAAATCTCCCTTGTGGAGGGGAAGCTTTGAAGTCCAGAAGATATCCCTGAGATATGATCTCCAACGCCCAGGGATCCTGAACATCTCTTGCCCATGCCTGGGCGAAGAGAAAAAGTCTGCCCCCTACTAGATCCGTCGCCGGATAGGGGGCCATTCCTTCATGCTGTCTTAGAGGCAGCAGCAGGCTTTCTGGCCTGCTTGCCTTTGTTCCAGGACTGGTTAGGTTTCCAGGCCTGCTTAGATTGAGCAAAAGTTCCCTCTTGTCTTGAAGCGGAGGAAGTTGATGCTGCACCTGCCTTGGAATTTCGAAAGGCACGAAAATTAGACTGTTTGGCCTTTGATTTGGCCCTGTCCTGAGGAAGGGTATGACCCTTACCTCCAGTAATGTCAGCAATAATTTCTTTCAAACCAGGCCCGAATAAGGTCTGCCCCTTGAAAGGAATGTTGAGTAATTTAGACTTTGAAGTCACGTCAGCTGACCAGGATTTGAGCCATAGCGCCCTACGCGACTGGATGGCGAATCCGGAATTCTTAGCCGTTAGTTTAGTCAAATGAACAATGGCATCAGAAACAAATGAATTAGCTAGCTTAAGAGTTCTAAGCTTGTCAACAATTTCAGTCAATGGAGCTGTATGGATGGCCTCTTCCAGGGCCTCAAACCAGAATGCCGCCGCAGCAGTGACAGGCGCAATGCATGCAAGGGGCTGTAAAATAAAACCTTGTTGAATAAACATTTTCTTAAGGTAACCCTCTAATTTTTTATCCATTGGATCTGAAAAAGCACAACTGTCCTCAACCGGGATAGTGGTACGCTTTGCTAAAGTAGAAACTGCTCCCTCCACCTTAAGGACAGTCTGCCATAAGTCCCATGTAGTGGCATCTATTGGAAACATTTTTCTAAATATAGGAGGTGGGGAAAAGGGCACACCGGGCCTATCCCACTCCTTACTAATAATTTCTGCAAGCCTTTTAGGTATTGGAAAAACATCAGTACTCACTGGCACTGCATAGTATTTATCCAGCCTACACAATTTCTCTGGCACTACAATTGTGTCACAGTCATTCAGAGCAGCTAATACCTCCCCAAGCAATACACGGAGGTTCTCAAGCTTAAATTTAAAATTAGAAATCTCTGAATCAGGTCTCCCCGAATCAGAGACGTCACCCACAGACTGAAGCTCTCCGTCCTCAGGTTCTGCATATTGTGACGCAGTATCAGACATGGCTCTTACAGCATCTACGCGCTCTGTATCTCGTCTAACCCCAGAGCTATCGCGCTTGCCTCTCAATTCAGGCAAACTGGATAATACCTCTGACAGGGTATTATTCATGATTGCAGACATGTTCTGCAAAGTAATCGCTATGGGCGTCCCTGATGTACTTGGCGCCATATTAGCGTGCGTCCCTTGAGCGGGAGGCGAAGGGTCCGACACGTGGGGAGAGTTAGTCGGCATAACTTCCCCCTCGACAGACCCCTCTGGTGACAATTCTTTAATAGATAAAGACTGATCTTTACTGTTTAAGGTGAAATCAATAAATTTAGTACACATTCTCCTATGGGGCTCCACCATGGCTTTTAAACATAATGAACAAGTATCCTCTGTTTCAGACATGTTTGTACAGACTAGCAATGAGACTAGCAAGCTTGGAAAACACTTTAAAGCAAGTTAACAAGCAATATAAAAAAACGTTACTGTGCCTTTAAGAGAAACAAATTTTGACAACATTTGAAATAACAGTGAAAAAAGGCAGTTACACTAACAAAATTTTTACAGTGTATGTAACAAGTCAGCAGAGCATTGCACCCACTTGCAAATGGATGATTAACCCCTTAATAACAAAAACAGAATAATAAATGACAAAAACGTTTTTTAAACACAGTCACAACAACTGCCACAGTCTACTGTGATTGTTACCCTGCTCAAACACGACTTTGAAGCCTTTTGAGCCCTTCAGAGATGTCCTGTATCATGCAGAGGGAAGCTGAATGTCTGTCAGTATTTTTATCTGCACAGAAAAGCACTAAAATAGGCCCTTCCCACTCATATTGCAACAGTGGAAAGCTTCAGGAAACTGTCTCTAGGCAGAAATCAAACCAGCCATGTGGAAAAAAAACTAGGCCCCAATAAGTTTTGTCACCAAACATATATAAAAACGATTAACATGCCAGCAAACGTTTTATATTACATTTTTATAAGAGTATGCATCTCTATTAATAAGCCTGATACCAGTAGCTATCCCTGCATTTAAGGCTTTACTTACATTAATCCGGTATAAGCAGCATTTTCTAGCAAATTCCATCCCTAGAAAAATATTAACTGCACATACCTTATTGCAGGAAAACCTGCACGCCATTCCCTCTCTGAAGTTACCTCACTCCTCAGAATATGTGAGAACAGCCATGGATCTTAGTTACTTCTGCTAAGATCATAGAAAATGCAGGCAGATTTTTCTTCTAAATACTGCCTGAGATAAACAGCACACTCCGGTACCATTTAAAAATAACAAACTTTTGACTGAAGAAATAAACTAAGTATAAAACACCACTCTCCTCTTACGACCTCCATCTTTGTTGAGGGTTGCAAGAGAATGACTGGATATGGCAGTTAGGGGAGGAGCTATATAGCAGCTCTGCTGTGGGTGATCCTCTTGCAACTTCCTGTTGGGAAGGAGAATATCCCACAAGTAATGGATGATCCGTGGACTGGATACACTTAACAAGAGAAATTAAAAAAATGAAGAAATGAACAGCAGCCAATCAGCATCAGCAGTGCTGAGGTCATGAACTCTTACTGTGATCTCATGAGATTTGACTTAACTCTCATGAGATTTCATAGTAAGCTTCCTTTACCTGATTGGTGAAATAATATGAGAGTTCACGAGGCTCATCCCCTAAGATGTCCTAGGACAGACACACTAATATGCTGCTTAGAAATCCTTTACAATGGGAGGTGGCTACTGAGGAACTTTTGAGGTAAAATATCTTTCTTTTTTACATAGAGATGTTCAGGTGATATTTTCTAGACAGCTTTTTACAGCTCTGCTGCATCACTTTCAGGTGTTTAAACATTTGGGTATTCTGGCCCTGTGTTTTTGCATGAAAAAGATTCTGTAAGCGCTGTTTAAATTTAAAGTAATACTGACTGGAAGTGTATGCTTATGTACAACTGTGTGCTAATGCAGTAAACTGGACAGTATACACCAATTGTCATAAAACTGCATGTACTAGACACTACTATAAAGAAGAATATGCACAGATACTGATATAAATATACAGTATACACTAATTGTCATATAACTGCATGTAATAGACACTACTATACAGAATATGTACAGATACTGATATTAATATACAGTATACACTAATTGTCATATAACTGTATGTAATAGACACTGCTATACAGAATATGTACAGATACTGATATAAATATACAGTTTACACTAATTGTCATATAACTGCATGTAATAGACACTACTATACAGAATATGTACATATACTGATATAAATATACAGTATACACTAATTGTCATATAACTGCATGTAATAGACACTACTATACAGAATATGTACAGATACTGATATAAATATACAGTATATACTAATTGTCATATAACTGCATGTAATAGACACTACTATACAGAATATGTACAGATACTGATATAAATATACAGTATACACCAATTGTCATATAACTGCATGTTATAGACACTACTATACAGAATATGTACAGATACTGATATAAATATACAGTATACACGAATTGTCATACAACTGCATGTAATAGACACTACTATACAGAATATGTACAGATACTGATATAAATATACAATATACACTAATTGTCATACAACTGTATGTAATAGACACTACTATACAGAATATGTACAGATACTGATATAAATATACAGTATACACTAATTGTCATATAACTGCATGTAATAGACACTACTATACAGAATATGTACAGATACTGATATAAATATACAGTATACACTAATTGTCATATAACTGCATGTAATAGACACTACTATACAGAATATGTACAGGTACTGATATAAATATACAGTATACACTAATTGTCATATAACTGTATGTAATAGACACTACTATACAGAATATGTACAGATACTGATATAAATATACAGTATACACTAATTGTCATATAACTGCATGTAATAGACACTACTATACAGAATATGTACGGATACTGATATAAATATACAATATACACTAATTGTCATATAACTGTATGTAATAGACACTACTATACAGAATATGTACAGATGATACTGATATAAATATACAGTATGCACTAATTGTCTTATAACTGCATGTAATAGACACTACTATACAGCATATGTACAGATACTGATATAAATATACAGTATACACTAATTGTCATATAACTGCATGTAATAGACACTACTATACAGAATATGCACAGATACTGATATAAATATACAGTATACACTAATTGTCATATAACTGCATGTAATAGACACTACTATACAGAATATGTACAGCTACTGATATAAATATACAGTATACACTAATTGTCATATAACTGCATGTAATAGACACTACTATACAGAATATGTACAGATACTGATATAAATATACAGTATACACTAATTACATATAACTGCATGTAATAGACACTACTATACAGAATATGTAAAGATACTGATATAAATATACAGTATACACTAATTGTCATATAACTGCATGTAATAGACACTACTATACAGAATATGTGCAGATACTGATATAAATATACAGTATACACTAATTGTCATATAACTGCATGTAATAGACACTACTATACAGAATATGCACAGATACTGATATAAATATACAGTATACACTAATTGTCATATAACTGCATGTAATAGACACTACTATATAGAATATGTACAGATACTGATATAAATATACAGTATACACCAATTGTCATAAAACTGCATGTACTAGACACTACTATACAGAATATGTACAGATACTAATATAAATATACAGTATACACTAATTGTCATAAAACTGCATGTAATAGACACTACTATACAGAATATGTGCAGATACTGATATACATATACAGTATACACCAATTGTCATATAACTGCATGTAATAGACACTACTATACAGAATATGTGCAGATACTGATATAAATATACAGTATACACTAATTGTCATATAACTGCATGTAATAGACACTACTATACAGAATATGCACAGATACTGATATAAATATACAGTATACACTAATTGTCATATAACTGCATGTAATAGACACTACTATACAGAATATGTACAGATACTAATATAAATATACAGTATACACTAATTGTCATAAAACTGCATGTAATAGACACTACTATAAAGAAGAATATGCACAGATGCTGATCTAAATATACAGTATACACTAATTACATATAACTGCATGTAATAGACACTACTATACAGAATATGTACAGATACTGATATAAATATACAGTATACACTAATTACATATAACTGCATGTAATAGACACTACTATACAGAATATGTACAGATACTGATATAAATATACAGTATACACTAATTGTCATATAACTGCATGTAATAGACACTACTATAAAGAAGAATATGCACAGATACTGATATAAATATACAGTATACAATAATTGTCATATAACTGCATGTAACAGACACTACTATACAGAATATGTACAGATACTGATATAAATATACAGTATACACTAATCGTCATATAACTGCATGTAATAGACACTACTATACAGAATATGTACAGATACTGATATAAATATACAGTATACACTAATTGTCATATAACTGCATGTAACAGACACTACTATACAGAATATGTACAGATACTGATATAAATATACAGTATACACTAATTACATATAACTGCATGTAATAGACACTACTATACAGAATATGTACAGATACTGATATAAATATACAGTATACACTAATTGTCATACAACTGCATGTAATAGACATTACTATAAAGAAGAATATGCACAGATACTGATATAAATATACAGTATACACAAGTTATCATATAACTGCATGTAATAGACACTACTATAAAGAAGAATATGCACAGATACTGATATAAATATACAGTATACACAAGTTATCATATAACTGCATGTAATAGACACTACTATAAAGAAGAATATGCACAGATGCTGATCTAAAAATCCAGTATAAAACCTTTTATAAACTTACTTAGATGCTTCCAGTTTTGCACTGTTGATGGTGTTAGGCTAGGACACCCAGTGAAAGGGGCTGGGAAAGCAGGAAGAGCAGACACTCCCCTCCTGCATATGAGAAGACTCATTACACAAACAGGAGCAGCAGGAATCTGTAGACTTCATTTGATACTTTGGGCCTTGGTTAGGAGTCTGAAAATCAGCACAATGTTATTAAAAAATAAGCAAAACTATAAATTGTTACAAAAACACTCCAGGATGGGTTATATAAATGGATAATCTACAAAACAAACATATGCTGGATTTTTAGATCAGTATCTGTGCATATTCTTCTTTATAGTAGTGTCTTTTACATGCACTTGGAGTATACTGTCCCTTTAAGAGCTATATCACGGTTAAAGTAGTAAAGATATTTTTCTTCTGCAATGCTTTAAAATTCAAGCTATGTAGTGCAGTGAGTACACATTACATTTTGCCTTGGAGCGGACAGTACAGTACCTGACAAACAAAAACAAAATACTTGCTATATGTGGTTGACAGTGTGCTTTAGACAGTTGCATCTGTGGTGGTGCCAATATAACTTTTAGAAAAAATTTCATAGGTCTGCAAGTAACCATTAATAGTATGAAAATGCTTTTAAACATTGCCTGTCCCTTTAAACAGATGCAAAACAAAACTATTGGAAACTAGAAGGGAATATAAATGAACCCATACATATAACATCCAATTCACTATAAATAGTTTTAGCACTGTTAGATGGTGCTATGTTAAACACTACTCCTACTTTCTGTGGCTCACTGCTCATAAGAAACTCAAAGTTCTGCTTATTTTCAAAGAGCTTAAACAGCTGTAAGGAATCCTGGCTACTGTGCACTTTACCTGTCTATGAGTGATCATTCATCAATGATATAAGTTGTGTGTAATTACTCACAGTCAGTACAAATTAGGTTTCCTATCCCCATAAAAGAGTATCGACCAGGAGATAAAAGCCATCCAGAGTTCCAATGCAGTGAGCTCTACTTCTTAGTTACAAAAGCATTAGGAGGCACATAAAGCAAAATGTAACTTTTAAGTAACTTTTAATGTAACTTTTAAGTGACAATGTGTAAAAGCATTGTAGCAGAAACTAAATGCCTGCCATGAAGGAAACCTGCCCAACTAACGCATTTCACACATTTGACACTTTTTCTCAGAAATCAGTGTTCACGCTCACAACCCTATTGCTTGAAAGCTACGAAAGGCAAAAGGAAACTCGAAAGGTAGACAGAATGTAATAAATAAGCTGAAATAAAAAGCAGAGGTTGTATGAAATAGATATAGACCAAAAGCAATGCTGCAACATTGGTATAATCTGCTGTAGACAGCAAAGAAGAATCTTCTAGAGCTATTAAATGCCTCTCTGTTGGCAAATTGTGAAATATTATTTCACCAAAAATAGAAACAAAACAATGACTACTTAAAATATTTAATTAACAAGCCTAAATTAAATGAGCAACCTATAGGGGGTATATTTAACATAGTACGAGCGGACATGATACGAAGTAGCGTATCATGTCTGCTGCACAGCAATAAATGCCGACAGCAATCGCTGTCAGCATTTATCATTGCACCAGCAGTTTTTGTGAACTGTTGGTGCAATGCCGCCCCCTGCAGATTCACGGCCAATTGGCCGCTAGCAGGGGGTGTCAATCAACCCGATCGTATTCCATCGGGTTGATTTCTATCCGCGGCCTCAGAGCAGGCAGACAGATTATGGAGCAGCGGTCTTTAGCTACGGAGCTTGATAAATCGGCCCCATAGAATGAACTGACAATATTGCCCCATACATACACAATATACATCATTAGGAAAACAGTAAAGATAATTATATATTTGTAGTACAATGTGTATCATCAGGCACATATGTTACAATAAAAAAGGACTTTTGTCAAAAGAGAGAACTATATTACTCCAACGTATACAACTTCAATGTATGTTACCAGAGTGCATCAGATGATAAAATACAGCTATGTATATTATCCCTCATGTCAACCAAACTACATCATTTGTTTAATATATATGCAAGAAATAACAAGAACTCCAACCCGCAAAACCTGCAACACAGATAGTGTAAAGTATAATCAGCTTCGACACACATAAGTATCACAAGTGTCTAAAAACTGAAATATTCCATTGTTTTTGTACCAATATTAGCAACTAAGTAAAAAGCTTTGCATAAAAGCAAACAATTCTGCTTTAATAAATCGCTGCAATACTACAACAATATGTGCATCTTTTATAAAGACTCAAAAATCAATCTAAATAAAATGTTATAACAATCTATTGGAAACAGGAATATGTTTCTCACTTCTACTACCCAGAGAAGGAACTATGTCCTGAAAGCAGACATTTGATTTTTTTTGTTTCAGTTGATCATTATCACCTATGATTCCATGCTTTCATGTAAAACATAACATTATTAATACAATATATGTGTATTACATTAACTTGCTCAGTGCTGTTCATGTGCACAAAACTATATAGGGCTTTATAGGGGTATAGTGCATGTGGGATACACTGTCTCAGTTTCAAAGCATTGACAACCTCTTTAGCAGTAGGAAAAACAGTGCTAGGCAATACCTAGCAGGCGGACAGGTTCACAAGTAGTAACCCTGTCTGCCTGCAATCGCCACTTGTGATGGATTCTTGTACAACGCCGCTCCCTGCTCCAGTGCAAGCAATTGTGCTAGAGCGGGAAATGTCAATCACCTCAAACAAGTGAGTATGGGGGTGATTTTTTAAATATATGGCAGTATGCTCATTTATGCAAATCTGCTTCACATAGCCGGAAAAGCTGCAAACACAGCTTAAAGGATCACTAAGCATAATCAGTAAATGCAAAATCACTTAGTATGAATTTCATATGAGAAGTGTATTTCTTTCTGAATAATATATTATATATAATATTGTCCGTCCCACTGCATCATGTGACAGCCATCAGCCAATAGCAAAATGTACATACTGTACGTATATTCTGTGAATCTTGCACTCGCTCAGTAGGTACTGGTGCCTCAGAAACCGTGCATATAAAAATAATGTGCACATTTAGATAATGGAAGGTTGTTTCTAATTGCGTCTATCTGAATAATGAAATATTAATTTTGACTTTAGTGTCCCTTTAATAAATGTACCCCTATGTATAGTCACCGTTGTCAGAACATGTTTCAGGCAGCTGTAGAAGACCAGCTAATGTAAACAGTAACTTAAAGAAAGAATCATAAGATGATTTTTCAGTGATTGACAGGATAAGTGCGGAAGATGTAATATAAGTATAACTTAGCTGCGGAATCTGTTGGCGCTCTACAAATAACCGATAATAATAATAAATATTGCCTAAGTAGTAATACATTTTATTTCTTATAGGATATTAAAGTGTTTTTTTTTCTTTTTTTAAATCTACAACTGAGTATTAGAAAATGTATTATTTTTAAAATGAATATTCCTGATCTCGGTTCAGATCTAATCTTTTACTGCTCGTGCCTTGTGGCTGCAGTGTTGTTCGGCGTTGTCTGAGGCGTCACATTCTGCCCTGTAGTCTTTGCTTGTTAGTTCTCTGTCTAGCTACTCAGCGCCTCCATAGACTTCCTGATTTGACCTTTGCTTGCTTGTTGACTAGGATACTTGCTGCCATCTCTGACCTTGGCCTGACTCTTTACGCTGACTTCGGCTTTATGATGTAGTTTGCTGTTTAACAAGACGAAATAGCTCCCTTGTTAGTACTGAGCAGCTGTATAAGGTTGTCTTCTGCTCCCTCATTAAGTCATCACCAGATTTAACCTTGAAACCTATACATTATTATTATTTTTTGTATCATTTTTAAATTATTATTCTCTTCTAACAGGCAAATTTTAAAATCATGATTTTTTTTGAGAAGGCACAAAACGAGCAATTATATGTAATGTTTTAATACCGCTAAGTAAATTTGTAAACATGTACTTTACATTTCAGTGTATACCATTTTCTGCTATATTCAGCTAGGGTGTGGGGAAACCTATCTGGGTGTTTCACGAAGAATCGAGGCTTGACATATTTGCAATCTTATAAATTTTATTTTTTCCCTCTGAATTTTATTCTAGGCCCATATAAAGTAAAAAAAAATACATAAATATATTTCCATATGTTTTCATTAATGTGTATTATAATTTGACATATTGGGTATCAATAGATTTCACAAGAGATGCTGAAAAGCAGAAAGGTCTCTTCATATATGTAAAATGTTACCATCTTCATGTATAACTAATGTTCAAAACCAGCTAGCGTCTCACTTTTACATAGGGAGCAGTCACAGGAGTGGAACCAACTATTAAAAGAAAATTAGCTGAGCTCCTAACTGTCCTGCATCCAGACTATCTCATTATTTTCTATTGTAGTCATATTTGTTACCATCTTAGCCCTGCCTAGAAATGACTAAACTACACTCTTACCAGTGTAGCCATGTCCCCCAAACTAGTATCTGTACATACAACTAACAAATTTTACCAGTTACTGCCAAGACTCTTCTCTCACAATGCCTCTACTTAATGCTGAGCCTCCTGGTACCCCAAGATCAGAGGATTTCATGTTGTGGAGATATTTTGTGCTATGCTGATTTAATAAAAAAAAAAAACTGACTAACACAGGGGGGGAGGATACTGAGACAACAACCACACAGTTTATTTGGGGCTAGCAAATTACTGTACATGAGACTCATTAAGACTTTAGCTTGTTAAAATTAAAAGTCATTTTCTGTAATGGGAAATTAAGGTTTTAAATTTTAAAAAATAAATAAAACTTACTAAGTACATTATGAGGTAACATACTTTAGTACGAGAATGTTTGATTTGTGTCAGTATTAGTTATATTTGATTCTGCCTGGCTGAAGTCTCTTTTTCCATTAACAGACATTCTCATCAATCTGAATATCATGCGTTTGAAGTGAAAAAAAGGTTGTGAAATTCAAAACTTCTAAGTGACTTGAATATTCTCCCTTTTTTAACACCTCTGGGACGCAGAAGCCTTGGTGCAGTTGTTGTCAAAAATGTCTGTATGAGTGATTTACAATTAGTCTTATTTCTATATCAAAGTTTGTGTTTCGCTGAGTAAGAGCTGTCTGTCCCATGTCCTTGTCACAAAAAGTCACTGAAAAACAAGAGTAGAATTACACATTTTTGGCAAGATATTGATGGTGTTGGAAATTAATTCTGTAGGCTCTTTAAACTGCACAGTGATTGTAAGTACTTGTGTAACAGCTGTGTATATTAACTCGTTTAGCTCTTGTGTGTCCAGTGTAATATAAATATAGGTTAATACCTTTGCCTGATAACAATAAAACTGTTAAGTGACATAAGAATAACATATGCATTTTTACAAACACTTATCAGGAATACATTTATGAGAACAAAAATTTAAAGGGACATTCCAGCCAAAATTGGATTCCACTTGGATGCATTTCAAATTTAAATAGAAGCATTTTTGTAATGTACATGTATTAGGAAAAATGATTCTAATAAAAGCTTTAGCTGTTTCAAAAGTGTATTTAAGTATGCACAGTGCACCAGCATTTTAAACACAGCACTTGCTCCTCAGAGAGCCTAAGGTGCTTGTACCATCTGGTAATGACTAAATTAGGTAATTGCTGACATGATACAAGCCCCACTGGCTCTCTGATCAGCTGCAGTATTTAAAATGCTAGTGCACTGAGAATATCTAGTTATGCTTCACATGCACGTGCACAGAAAAATACTAACACTGAAACATTGATAACTTTTTCTAGAAGCATTTTTGCCAGTACATGTATATTGCAAATATTTCTATTCAGATGTAATTAAAGGGATAGTCTAGTCAAAATTAAACGTGTATGATTCAGATAGAGGATGCAATTTTAAGCTATTTTCTAATTTACTCCTATTATCAATTTCTCTTCGTTCTCTTGATATCTTTATTTTAAAAAAAGCTGGAATATAAGCTTAGAAGCCAGCCCATTTTTGGTTCAGCACCTGGATGGCGCTTGCTGATTAGAGTCTAAACGTAGCCACCCAATCAGCATGCGCTACCCAGGTGTTAAACCAAAAATGGGCCGGCTCCTAGACTTACTTTCCAGTTGTTTTTTTTTAATAAAGATACCAAGAGAACAAAGAAAAATTGATAATAGGAGTAAATTAGAAAGTTGCTTAAAATTGCATGCTCTATCTGAATGATGGAAGTTTATTTTTGACTAGACTATACCTTTAATCTATGTGCATTTAAATATTGACCGGAATGTCCCTTTAAAATCAAAGATGTTTACTGCCCCTATAAAGAGTTAAACCTGTGAGATAACACATTATGTACCACAAATTAAATAAAAGTGTCATTGCAGCAATGTTGTATCAAACTTGTTTTTTTTCTAAATCTATCTTTCATGCAACCAATTGGAAAACAATATTTGTTGAGAGTATTTTTCAACTAGTAAATATTGTTTAATAATACACATTTGTGTTTGTCCCGGAGAGTGTCTCAGCAACTGATGGCTGAAGATGCTAATTTGCTTTTTATCAAGTTTGAGTCCAACTGGTATTGCTAAACCTGCTTTGTATTTTGTATAGGAAGAGGCCAATCCATATAAGATATGGGTGATGCTAAGTAAAGATACAGTTTACTATCTAACGAACACCATGTGTTTCAAGTTTCCAGAATGTCAGTTATGCAAAGAAATTATTCTAGCAACAAAAAATAAAGCTGTGGGCATAACAACCACATTCCCAAATCACTTTTTTGTTAAAATGCCAGTTCTGGTGCTATAGCCAGGGCTTCTTCCTGATGCCGGCTGGCAGAAATGTAATACCTATTGTCAAAACAACTAGAGTAAATTAGCTATTATGTAAGTGCTGGAGAGAATATGAGTAAAACATTTTTATTTTACTTTTAAAGTGATGGTAAATCCTAGCATTTGTGAAACACTAGGATTTAAGAGTGCAACAAATAAAGGGGACTTTCAGTCATGAAGTATAAAATACTTGATGCTGAAAGTTCCTTTATTTGTCTGCAGTGAGGTGATAGCCAATACCGTGCTAGCTATCCAGTATAATGCCAGCTGGTCCGCACAGCTATTGGCTAAGAGGTGGAAATATCACCTCACTGAAAAATTAGTTTTCTGCTGCGGGCGGCCTGAGGTGCTCAATGCCGCGAATGCTACACACAAATAAAGGAACTTTCAGCATTAAGTATTTTATACTTCATGATTGAAAGTCCCTTTTATTTGTTCCATTGGTAAATTCTAGCATTTCACAAACGCTAGGATTTACCATCACTTTAACACTCATAACGATACATCAGTGGAAGTGTCCTGTAATCTAATATTTGTGTATATCAAATGTTTTATCATTCATTAATATTATTTTTCTTTCCAAAATTCTAAATTTGAATAAAGTTTTGTATTAAAGGGACAAGAAACCCCACACTTTCTTTCATGATTTGTATAAAACATACAATTTTTTTTTATTATTATTTATTTTTAGTTGGTAATCTGATTCAGGGTACAAAAGAAAAAAGGGATATACTACAACACAATATTTACATAAAAAAAAATACATACAAATTATGCAGATTCGAGTTCCAACCTAAATTGTACAGCTATATTTATGTCACAATCTGATCTTTTCATTATGATCCACATTTTAAAAAAACAAAAACCTGAAAGTTCTACCTTATAAGATAACACAACCCAGATCCTGACAATTTGTACTAATAATTCATAAGAACTACATGTTTACAATTTTCTCTTTTTCCAATCTTCCCCCCTCCCCTCTGCTCCTCAGCCACCCGCTTCCCTGCTTGGTTGTTAACTAACCAAGAGCCGCCAATTATAGTAATTTCCCTCTAACGTAATATAACCCAATATCGCAAACTGATATTTACATTGTAGTCCACAGAATATATGAGGGGTATGCATGAAAATATACAAGTAACATGGAAGTTTACCTTATGAATTAACCCATCCGAATTCCTGATACCTTGTTCCAGTAATTCACAGGACTTCAAAATTACCCCTATGTGTTGCCGAACAGTCTTATCTTCACCTTTCCCTCTCACCTCCTTCCCCCTCTCCTCCTCCTTCCCTTCCTAGTGAGTTCCCTCTTCCACCAGGGGAAGGAAGAAGAAAGTAGAAGAAAAAAAAAAAGGGGGGGGGGGAATATATATATCTCCCCTTCCTTCCTCTCCATCCCCCTCTCCTCCTCCCCCTCTCCCCCTCCCCTCACAGCCTGGCCGGATAACTTGGTAAAACAAATATCCTTACCATACTCCCAATAACACTAATGGAAAAATCAAATAGTCTATTTCAGCTGGAGGTAGGGTTTTAATGAAAACTGACCATTTTGTGAAAAACTTCCTGATATCCACTTCATCATTCATGGTGGTATCTATCTGCTCTAATATACATTGTTTTCTCAAATAGTTTTTGACTTCAGCAACAGATGGTATTGTTTTTCATCTTCCACTTCTTGAAAATTAAATATCTGACTGCAAGGATGGTCGTATTGATTAATTTATGCTGAGAATGTGGTTTTTCCCTAACCTTCCCTAAAAACACACTATATAGCAATGTCAGCTCAAGAGTAAAAACCTTGAGTGTGTTTTTTAGCCAAAATTCTACTTTCATCCAGAGTTGTCTGATTCTGGGACAGTTCCATATCATGTGAACTAAGTCGGCTGCAGGTTTTGAGTATTTTGGGCACTTGTTGAAATCTGTATTTCCACATCTGAAACCTTTTTCCGGAGTGAAATAGAACTTATGAAGGAGTTTAATGTGTGATTCCCTCCAAGTGGAGGATAAAGTAACCTGATCTATGCTTGCAATGGAAGCTTGCATCAATCTCACATCAATGTTATTGTCCGGTATCATACTATTCCATTCCATTGACAATTTCTCTATATTCGATCTGCCCTTGAGAGATATAAGAAAATGATAACATGGAGAAACAGACATAAATCCATTATTTACCAAATTTAACCAACCCTCCAAATTCCCCCAGGACTAACTTCTATCTGACTCCTTCACTAATTCCACTACAAAATGTCTAGCTTGTAGATATGCAAAGAACTTCTTATTTAAGAGATTGAATTCTTACTTAAGTGATTCAAAAGTTTTGACAGATTGTTTTTCATTATCGATGACAAATTAACTGAATAACCCTGTCTAAGCCTAGACTATGCCATCTTTGAAACAATGCCGAATGAATACCTGCTAAGAATTTAGGATTGCCCAAAAATGGAACATATTTTGACACATTGCAATCTAAGGTCATAAGCTTGCCTATTTTCCACCAGCTCTGAATAGGGTTAAATATTGTTTTAAGTGCTTTCATTTCTTGAGGTATTTGTTTAATTTTGCAATGTATTAAAGCTACTGGAAGAAATGGATTGCATATGCTATCTTCTAATTGATTATTTGTAACATAATCCTTGGAAAAAAATCGAATCTGCCACTATGCGTGCCAGAAAAGCATAGTTGTAGAGAGGCAGATCTGGCAGTGCAAAACCCCCACATTTTCAAGGTAACTATATTTAATAGAGCAATTCTTGGGGCTCTGTTCTGCCAGATAAAGCTTCTTAGAGCGATATTAAGGGTTTTGATATCTCTCCCTTTTAGTATAATCAGAACATTTTGCAAAATATATAACAATTTTGGAAGTAAAACCATTTTAAACAAAGCTATCCGGCCTGAGATGGATAGTGGGAGACTGTGCCAGTTCTTCAGTCTCTCTTTAATATCTGCTAGTATTGGAAGAACATTAAGAGCGTAAGAATTATCCGGATCGGAGGATACTAAGACACCCAAATATTAAAAAGAATCTGAGACCATCTTAAAAGGTACATTTAATGGTGAATCTTTATTTTTCCTTAGCCAGAGGAATTCAGATTTGAGGGCATTTACCTTGCAACCTGAAAAAGATCCGAATTGATCAACGATTAATAATAATTTGGGCAAGTTATTACAAACGTTGGAAATATAGAGAAGGATATCATCAGCATAAAGAGCAATCTTAAGCTCCTTTCCTCCAATTTTTATACCCTCTAGTTGGTGCCTAACCATGATCGCTAAAGATTCAATTGAAATGTCAAAAAGAAGGGGAGAGAGAGGACATCCCTGTCACGTTCCCCTCTCTAGCGTAATATCTGGTGAGAGTATACTATTAACTATCAATCTTGTGTACGGCTTATTGTATAAACTCCCCACAAATTTAGGAAATTTACCTTCAAAGCCAAATTTAGAAAGGGAACAGAATAAATGGTCATAATGTACAGAATCAAATGCTTTTTCAGCGCCTATTGCTATAACTGCTGAATCGGGGATGTTCTCTCTCTCCCCCTGCACCCTCTTCTCCAGTGTCTTGAAATAGTAAACAACCAATAGAATCTCTCTTATCTTCGCTGCTGAATTCCGTTTATAAAGAAACCCGGCTTGGTCCATATGTATAATAGTGGTAAGTATAAATTGTAGCCTATTTGCTAAGGCAGAAGTAAAGATCTTATAGTCTGTATTCAAGAGAGCTATAGGTCTATAGGATTCCTTCAATCTAAGGTCTTTTCCAGGCTTGGGTATAAGAGTTGTGTAAGACGCGCAGAAAGAGGGAGGGACCGGACTGCCATCTATATACATGGCATTGTATAATTTACATAAATATGAAACTACCAGAGGAGAGAGACTTTTATAGAATTCATTAGGTAATGCATCTGGACCTGGTGCTTTATCCAATGCAAGATATAACTTTCTCTATTTCAGACTCAAGAATAGGAGCATTTAAGTTTTCGGTAGCTTCTGTCGTAAGTGTTGGGAATTTTATTTTACTCCAAAATTGATCCATCTGTAGTTTATCAGAGTGTCTGAAAGAATACAAATCTTGGTAATATTTTGTGAGAAGCTCTGAAATTTCCTCTGGCTTAACTGAAGTTTTTCTCTCATGTTGTAGTGCTTCTATCGCCGCCAACCCCCTTTCTCTCCTCACCATTTTAGCCAGGAGTTTACCTGATTTATTTCCATATCTGTGAAATTTAGCTTGAAATTTTAAATCTTTTTGTGTTGCTGAGTAAATTAAATGTGTATCTCTTTCGTTTTTAGATCTAATATATCTTGACCAATTTGCTGGTGTTCTTTCTAAAAGGTAAAGATTATAAGAATTGGTCAACGATCTAAGCACTTCCTTCTCTCTTACCTTGAGTTTTCTAGATATATTAGAGCTAAATGATATTATCTCTCCTCTTAACACTGCTTTTGCGGCTTCCCAAAAACTATAAGGCGATTTAAATATTCACAGTTGTGTTCAGCATATTCCTCAAGTTTAGATTTGAGCCAATTTTTTAATTTTAAGTCCTTTGAAAGAAAAGTGTGGGGGGAAAACAGGTAGATTTAGACCTCGTATAATTTTCTTGGATCTGAAGAATAGGACTATGATCAGAAAGGGAGATAGGTAGTATTTCTGCTTTAGCTCTTGTGTTAAGAAGTATATCGTCCGCGAGGAAGATATCAATTCTAGATAATGTTTTGTGAGCCTTGGAAAGACATGTGAAGTCCCTCAGATCTGGATTTTGCGTTGTCCAAATATCACTTATTCCCAGATTCTGAGTAATTTTTTTAAAAATCTTTGCTTCCAGTTTGTCCCTTTTACTTTTAGATTGGTTCGAAATTTGTCTCAGCCTATCTAAAGGGCATTGTGGGGCCATATTAAAATATCCTCCAAGAATTAAATATCCTTCCTGGAAAAAACATAATTTATGTAAGAACTTACCTGATAAATTAATTTCTTTCATATTGGCAAGAGTCCATGAGCTAGTGACATATGGGATATACAATCCTACCAGGAGGGGCAAAGTTTCCCAAACCTCAAAATGCCTATAAATACACCCCTCACCACACCCACAATTCAGTTTAACGCATAGCCAAGCAGTGGGGTGATAAAGAAAGGAGTAGAAAGCATCAACAAAGGAAATTTGGAAATAATTGTGCTTTATACAAAAAATCATAACCACCATAAAAAGGGTGGGCCTCATGGACTCTTGCCAATATGAAAGAAATTAATTTATCAGGTAAGTTCTTACATAAATTATGTTTTCTTTCATGTAATTGGCAAGAGTCCATGAGCTAGTGACATATGGGATATCAATACCCAAGATGTGGATCTCCACTCAAGAGTCACTAGAGAGGGAGGGAATAAACATAAAAACAGCCATAATCTGCTGAAAAAAATTAATTCACAACCCAAAAATATAAGTTTATTTCATTTGAAAGAAAAAAACTTAAATCAAAAGCAGAAGAATCAAACTGAAACAGTTGCCTATTTCCGAAGAAGCAAATACATCAAAACGGTAGAATTTAGTAAATGTATGCAAAGAAGACCAAGTTGCTGCTTTGCAAATCTGATCAACTGAAGCTTCATTCTTAAAAGCCCACAAAGTGGAGACTGATCTAGTAGAATGAGCTGTAATTCTCTGAGGCGGGGCCTGGCCCGACTCAAAATAAACTTGATGAATCAAAAGTTTCAACCAAGAAGCCAAGGAAACAGCAGAAGCCTTCTGACCTTTCCTAGTACCAGAAAATAAAACAAATAGACTGGAAGTCTTCCTGAAATCTTTAGTAGCTTCCACATAATATTTCAAAGCTCTTACCACATCCAAAGAATGTAAGGAACTTTCCAAAGAATTCTTAGGATTAGGACACAAGGAAAGGACAACAATTTCTCTACTAATGTTGTTAGAATTCACAACCTTAGGTAAAAATTAAAAAGAAGTCCGCAAAACTGCCTTATCCTGATGAAAAAATCAGAAGAGGAGACTCACAAGAAAGAGCAGATAACTCAGAAACTCTTCTAGCAGAAGAGATGGCCAAAAGGAACAACACTTTCCAAGAAAGTAGTTTAATGTCCAAAAAATGCATAGGTTCAAATGGAAGAACCTGTAAAGCCGTCAGAACCAAATTAAGACTCCAAAGAGGAGAAGTTGATTAAATAACAGGCTTAATAAGAACTAAAGCCTGTACAAAACAGTGTATATCTGGAAGTATAGCAATCTTTCTGTGAAATAAAACTGGAAGAGCGGAGATTAGTCCTTTCAAGGAACTTGCAGACAAACCCTTATCCAAACTGTCCTGAAGAAACTGTAAAATTCTAGGAATTCTAAAAGAATGCCAGGAGAATTTATGAGAAGAACACCATGAAAAGAGAATCTCAGAAACTGATAATGTTCTGTATGAATCGGAATATGAAGGTATGCATCCTGCAAGTCTATTGTGGACATATGATGTCCTTGCTGAACAAAAGGCAGAATAGTCCTTATAGTCACCATCTTGAAAGTTGGTACCTGAGGAGGAACTGGCATGATTAGCCCTGAAGACTCCAGGTCTGAAACACACTTCAGGAAAGCCTAAGCTTTTACTGGATTTACTGGGATACGTGAAAGAAAAAATCTTCTCACAGGAGGTCTTACTCTGAATCCTATTCAATACCCTTGAGAGACAATGCTCTGAATCCATTGATTTTGGACAGATTTTATCCAAATATCTTTGAAAAACCTTAATCTGCCCCCTACCAGCTGAGCTGGAATCAGGGCCGCACCTTCATGCGGACTTAGGGGCTGACTTTGGTTTCCTAAATGGTTTGGATTTATTCCAACTTGAGGAAGGCTTCCAATTGGAAGCAGACTCCTTGGGGGGAAGATTGAGTTTTTGTTCCTTATTCTGACGAAAGCAACGAAAATGGTTAGAAGCCTTAGATTTACCCTTAGGTTTTTAATCCTGAGGCAGAAAAACTCCCTTCCCCCAGTGACAGTTGAAATAATAGAATCCAACTGAGAACCAAATAAATTATTACCTTGGAAAAAAAGAGATAGTAATCTAGATTTAGATGTCATATCAGCATTCCAAGATTTAAGCCACAAAGCTCTTCTAGCTAAAATAGCTAAAGACATGGATCTAACATCAATTTTGATAATATCAAAAAATTGCATCACAATAAAATGATTAGCCTATTGCAATAGGCGAATAATGCTAGATAAGTCAGAATCCAATTCCTGTTGCGCTAAATTCTCCAACCAGAAGGTTGATGCAGCCGCAACATCAGCCAAAGAAATTGCAGATCTGAGAAGATAACCTGAATATAAATAGGCCTTCCTTAGATAAGATTCAAGCTTCCTATCTAAAGGATCCTTAAAAGTAAGTACTAACTTCCATACGAATAGTGGTACGTTTAGCAAGAGTAGAAATAGCCCCATCAACTTTGGGGATTTTTTCCCAAAACTCTATAAATTTTGCTGGAAAAGGATACAATTTTTTAAACCTTGAAGAAGGAATAAAAGAAGTACCTGGCTTATTCCATTCCCTAGAAATCATATCAGAAATAGCCTCAGGAATAGTGGAGAAAACACAGGAGGATTAAAAACAGCATTTAAACGTTTATTAGACTGAACGTCAATAGGACTGGTTACCCCAATATCCAAAATAATTAACACTTCTTTTAATAAAGAATGCATATACTCTATTTTAAATAAATAAGTAGATTTGTCAGTGTCAATGTCTGAGGAAGGATCTTCTGTATCAGATAGATCCTCATCAGAAGAGGATAAATTATGTTGTTGGTTATTTGAAATTTCATCAACTAAACGAGAAGTTTTAAAAGACCTTTACATTTATTAGAAGGTGGAAATGCAGACAAAACCTTCAAAATAGAATCAGAAACAAATTCTTTAAAATTTACAGGTATATCATGCACATTAGAAATTGAAGGAACTACAACTGGCAATGTGCTATTACTGATGGATACACTAACTGCATGTAAAAGTTTTATCATGACAACTATTACAAATGACATTCGTCGAAATAATTTCAACAATTTTACAACAAATGCACTTAGCTTTGGTAGGACCGATGTCAGGCAGCAGTGTTCCAACAGAAACTTCTGAGGCAGGATCAGATAAAGACATCTTGCAAAATGTAAGAGAAAAAACAACATAAAAAGCAAAATTATCTATTTCCTTATATGACAGTTTCAGGAATGGGAAAAAAAGCAAATAGCATAGGCCTCTGATAGAGAAAAAATCAAGAGGCAAACATCAATGGGTTATTGAAATAATGAAAAAGTTTGGCGCCAAGTATGACGCACAACGTAACGTAAACTTTTTGGCGCAACAAATAACCTGAAATGACACACTTGCGTCACTAATGACGCAACCGTGTGAAAGGTCTCGGCGTCAAATATGACGCCGGAAATGACGAAGTTGCGTCGTAGACGTATTTTTCTGTGCCAAAAATATTTTCGCGCCAAGAATGACGCAATAAAGTTTAGCATTTGACACACCCACGGGCCTAATGCCACCCGCAATTTGCAAGAAGTAGTCAATTGAAAAAAGTCTAAACCCCAGGTAAGAAATTTTTTTCTATATAAGATGTTTATATTACCCAAATATGAAACTGACAGTCTACAGAAGGAAATACATGAACCTGACTCATGGCAAATATAAGTACAATACATATATTTAAAACTTTATATAAATGCATAAAGTGTCAAACCATAGCTGAGGTGTCTTAAGTAATAAAAAACATACTTACCAAAAGACACCCATCCACATATAGCAGATAGCCAAACCAGTACAGAAACGGTTATCAGTAGAGGTAATGGTAAATTGAGAGTATATCGTCGATCTGAAAAGGGAGGTAGGAGATGAATCTCTACGACCGATAACAGAGAACTCATGAAATAGACCCCCGTTAGGGAAATCATCATATTCAATAAGTGATACTCCCTTCATGTCCCTCTGACATTCGCTGTACTCTGAGAGGAATCGGGCTTCAACAATGCTGAGAAGCGCATATCAACGTAGAAATCTTAGCACAAACTTACTTCACAACCTCCATAGGAGGCAAAGTTTGTAAAACTGAATTGTGGGTGTGGTGAGGGGTGTAGTTATAGGCATTTTGAGGTTTGGGAAACTTTGCCCCTCCTGGTAGGATTGTATATCCCATATGTCACTAGCTCATGGACTCTTGCCAATTACATGAAAGAAACATGATTTTGGATTGTAAAGAATCCAAGAAAAACGGGTCTAAAACATTAGGTGCATAAATGTTGCAGAGTGTATATATGGTCTTTGCCACCTTGATTTTCAATATAATATACCTTCCCTCTGTAATCACACTGACATTTAAAACTTCCAGGACATTGGCCATTACTTTTTTCCTAATAGTAGAATAAACTAGAATAAACTAGATATATGGATGACTAGTGTAGGATATGTGCATATTTTTTTACAACAAGGGATACCAAGAGAACAAAGCACATTTGAATATAAAAATGAATTTAAAAACTGTCTTAAAATTACACGCTCTATCTGACTTCATATCCCTTTAACTAGTTTGGAAAATGACAGCAATTATGGATCCATTAAAAAATATCACAATATTATATTCTAATAAAAAGGCAGAAGACATGCCTGTCTATCTATCTATCTATCTATCTATCTATCTATCTATTGGGTACTTATAGAGCGCAAACTAATCACCCGTGAGGGTCTCAAGGCGCCTGTGCTGCTGGTAAGCACGTGCACTCCCATGTTTTGTGTGTATCTTTCCAAGAAACTAATTCTTATACCAGAATTCCCACTTGTTTAAATAAACTAGATATATGGCTGACAGAATATTTTATGTTGCAATATATAAACTAGATACAGTATACGGCTGACGGAATATTTTATGTTGCAATATATAAACTATATACAGTATATGGCTAACGGAATATTTTATGTTGCAATATATAAACTAGATACAGTATATGGCTAACGGAATATTTTATGCTGCAATATATAAACTAGATACAGTATACGGCTGACGGAATATTTTATGTTGCAATATATAAACTATATACAGTATATGGCTAACTGAATATTTTATGTTGCAATATATAAACTAGATACAGTATATGGCTAACAGAATATTTTATGTTGCAATATATAAACTACTAGATACAGTATATGGCTAACGGAATATTTTATGTTGCAATATATAAACTACTAGATACAGTATATGGCTAACGGAATATTTTATGTTGCAATATATAAACTACTAGATACAGTATATGGCTAACGGAATATTTTATGTTGCAATATATAAACTAGATATATGGCTGACAGAATATTTTATGTTGCAATATATAAACTAGATATATGGCTGACAGAATATTTTATGTTGCAATATATAAACTAGATATATGGCTGACGGAATATTTTATGTTGCAATATATCACTAAAGTGGTTTGCACTTTACTGAAGCAAATGCCAATGAGAGTTATTCACCCTGAACAGCAGACAGATTTGCTGCCCAAAAAGATGATCAGTACACATCAGTCTGCACTGGCAGCCAGCGCCTGCCACAGATACAATTTAGGAACGCCGTGAGACACAATTACTAGTTTTGGGCATTTCTATTTAAGCATTAATTACATGGCTTCTATGTTTGGTAACTTTTACCCTCCTTATAAAGAAAACACTGAAAATGTAGCACATAAGGCCATGCAAATAAACATTTGGTTAATAAAAATGCAATTATTCAGTCTTTAAATTCAGACATTAAATTCCTTTAGATTTAACCCCTTAAGGACAAGGCCATTTTTCAATTTCTTTCCCTTAAGGACCAGGGCTATTTTAAAATTTCTGCGGTGTTTGTGTTTAGCTGTAATTTTCCTCTTACTTATTTACTGTACCCACACATATTATATACCGATTTTCTCGCCATTAAATGGACTTTCTAAAGATACCATTATTTTTATCTTATCTTATAATTTACTATAAAAAAAATATAAAATATGAGGAAAAAATGGAAAAAAACACACTTTTTCTAACTTTGACCCCCAAAATCTGTTACACATCTAAAACCACCCAAAAACACCCATGCTAAATAGTTTCTAAATTTTGTCCTGAGTTTAGAAATACCCAATGTTTACATGTTCTTTGCTTTTTTTGCAAGTTATAGGGCAATATGTACAAGTAGCACTTTTCTATTTCCAAACCACTTTTTTTTCCAAATTAGCGCTAGTTATATTGGAACACTGATATCTGTCAGGAATCCCTGAATAGCCATTGACGTGTATATATATATATTTTTTAGAAGACATCCCAAAGTATTGATCTAGGCCCATTTTGGTATATTTCATGCCACCATTTCACCGCCAAATGCGATCAAATAAAAAAAATTGTTCACTGTTTCACAAATTTTTTCACAAACTTTAGGTTTGTCACTGAAATTATTTACAAACAACTTGTGCAATTATAGCATATATGTTTGTAAATGCTTCTCTGGGATCCCCTTTGTTCAGAAATAGCAGACAGATATGGCTTTGGCGTTGCTTTTTGGTAATTAGAAGGCCACTAAATACCACTGCGCACCACACGTGTATTATGCCCAGCAGTGAATGGGGTTAATTAGGGAGCATGTAGGGAGCTTCAATGGTTAATTTTAGCTTTAGTGTAGTGTAGTAGACAACCCCAAGTATTGATCTAGGCCCATCTTGGTATATTTCATGCCACCATTTCAACGCCAAATGCGATCAAATTAAAAAAAACTTAAAATTTTTCACAATTTTAGGTTTCTCACTGAAATTATTTACAAACAGCTTGTGCAATTATGTCACACATGGTTGTAAATGCTTCTCTGGGAGCCCCTTTGTTCAGAAATAGCAGACATATATGGCTTTGAAGTTACTTTTTGGTAATTACAAGGCCGCTAAATGCCGCTGCGCATCACACGTGTATTATGGCTAGCAGTGAAGGGGTTAATTAGGTAGCTTGTAGGGAGCTTGCAGGGTTAATTTTAGCTTTAGTGTAGAGATCAGCCTCTCACCTGACACATCCCACCCCCTGATCCCTCCCAAACAGCTCTCTTCCCTCCCCCACCCCACAATTGTCCACACTATCTTAAGTACTGGCAGAAAGTCTGCCAGTACTAAAATAAAAGCTATCTTTTAATTAAAAAAAAATAATCTTTTTAGCATATTTACATATGCTGCTGTGTAGGATCCCCCCATAGCACCCAACCTCCCTGATCCCCACCCCCCACACACACAGCTCTCTAATCTTCCCCCTCTCACTATTTGGTGCCATTTTGGGTACTAGCAGCTGTCTGCCAGTACCCACTTTTCAAACTTTTGTGCATTTTTTTAATATATATTTTTTTTTCTGTAATGTAGCTGGCCCCCCTCAATACCTCCTCCCCCTCTCCCCGATCCCTTTTATAAATAAAAATTTAACCCCCATCACCCGCTCCCACCACAGATCACCACCCGCTCCCACCACAACCGGACCGTTTAGATCGAGGGGAGGCGCGCGCAGCACGCAGCCCTGCCACTGTGCGCGCTCCCGCACGCACCGGGGACTATTCCGGAAGAAGATTCCCAGCGATGGGCCACCCACCCTCCACCCTGCAGCTGCTCCCACCCACCAACGATCGGCACCATCGCTGGCCGATGCAGAGAGGGCCACAAAGTGGCCCTCTCTGCATCGGTGTGCTAGAAAAGGTATTGCCATGGTGCCTCAATATCGAGGCATCACGGCAATACCTTGAAAGCGTCTGGAAGCGATAAACACCTAGGTTGTACAGGGTACGTCGCTGGTCTTTAAAGACCAGTTTGTGTAAGACGTACCCTGTACGACCCTTGACGTTAAGGGGTTAAAAGAAGTTTGACAGAGATGAAGGAAAGCTAGATATCTTTAAATTCGGCATTGCATATATACATTTAATGAGAATATTCTGCATTTATATTACATTAATATAATAACTAAGGACAAATGTGTGAATATACAAATATGTTTGATTTAAGTTAAATATATTAGGAGATCATGCATATTGTATGATTAAAAATATACATGTGTGTGTCTGTATATAACCTGGCTGATTTTCCTGACCACCAATCTTAAATTTAAGCCAATATTAAAGGGACACTGTACCCAAATTTTTTCTTTCGTGATTCAGATAGAGCATGCAATTTTAAGCAACTTTCTAATTTACTCCTATTATCAAATTTTCTTCATTCTCTTGGTATCTTTATTTGAAATGCACGAATGTAAGTTTAGATGCCGGCCCATTTTTGGTGAACAACCTGGGTTGTCCTTGCTGATTGGTAGATAAATTCATCCACCAATAAAAAAGTGTTGTCCAGAGTACTGAAACCAAAAAAAGCTTAGATGCCTTCTTTTTCAAATAAAGATAGCAAGAGAATGAAGAAAAATTGATAATAGAAGTAAATTAGAAAGTTGCTTAAAATTGCATGCTCTATCTGAATTACAAAAGAAAAAATTTGTGTTCAGTGTCCTTTTAAAGAGACAATGAATCCAAATTGTTTTCTTAAGTGATTCAGATAGAGCATGCAATTTTAAGCAACTTACACATTTACTCCTATTATCAAATGTTCTTCATTCTCTTGGTATCTTTATTTGAAAAGCAAGAATGTAATTTTAGAACCCGGCCCATTTTTGGTGAACAACCTGGGTTGTTCTTGCTGATTGGTGGATAAATTCACCCACCAATAAGCAAGTGCTATCCAGAGTTCTGAACCAAAATTGTCTGGCTCCTTAGGTAAGATGCCTTTCTTTTCAAATAAAGATAGCAAGAGAACGAAGAAAAAATGATCGGAGTAAATTAGAAAGTTGCTTAAAATTGCATGCTCTATCTGAATCATTAAAGAAAAAAATGGGTTCACTGTCCCTTTAAGCTAGAAATAGCTATTGTTTTAATGTTTGGTGCACAAATTATGATAAATCAATTTATGTTAAATGATGCAATCAGTTTGTACCTTGGATATCTTAAGTAACATTTATAAATAATGTTAAAAAAGTACAACCTGATTTTTCTGCAGTTTGCTTAAAAGTTAAATATTAGTTTACAAACTATTTCTTCTGTCCCATAATCTACTTGACTATAAACAATGTTTCATTGTTAACCTTTAATTAAAAGAAATGAATAAACATTAAAAGAAAACTTGTTTATCTTCTAAACATGGGATTTGTGACATAAAGGAAAAATCAATGCATCAGCTAATGTAGAATGCTCAGCAGACTTTGGCCTCTATTTATCAAGGTCTGTTGGATTGTCGCATTGCTCGCCGTATTCAGCACTGCACCAGCAGCTCACAAGAGCTGCTGGTGCCACGCCGCCCCCTGCAGACAGGGGGGTGTCAATCAACCCGATCGTACTCGATCGGGTTGATTTCCGGCGATGTCTGTCCGCCGGCGATGTCTGTGACCGCTGCTTCATAACTGCTGTTTCTGGCGAGCATGCAGGCTCGCCAGAAACGCTGGGCATCAAGCTCGATTCGGAGCTTGATAAATATGCCCCATAGCATCAACCTATAAAGGAAAATAATGAAAACAAACATTTGTCTATATATCTAAACAGTGAAGATTCAAGAAGACTTTCCATTAAATGATATCTCTCATATTACTGTTGCACAATTAATATGATTCACTAAACATGAAATCCCATATCACATAATAAAGAATAAAACATTAATATTGTTTCCCTCAATGGAAAGACTAAGGGCGATAAAGCAGCAAGGAAGCAGAAGATACTGAGGTTTAAATCTCTGTGTGGACGGTGACATAACTGTGTCAGGAGCTAATATCTTTATTATCTTCTCATGCATTAAACTGTTTAACAGAATTTTTACGGCTGTAAATTTCAGGGAAATGTGTCCTAGACACTAAAAAGGTTTCGGCAAAGAGCCAGAATTTTTTTTTAAGAGTTATAAATCTAACCACATTTGTTTGAACATCATAGCATACAAACCAAACACCAGCCCTCTTACACTAAAGGAATACATCTTTTATGACCAGTATATTTTAAGGTCAATTCTAAATAAATGTATTTGCAATTTAAATAAATATATCTTCTTTTTTAACAAGGTTCTTATAATTCTGACTTAAATGTAATGTGTGCAATAAATGAAGTGTATACATTATTAAACAAATTATATGCTTTAGTTTCTAAAATTAAAGCATAATTCTGAGATGACTGTACAGTGTTTGGTGCACTGTGGAATATTATACACATTTTCTAGTTTTATTTGTATTTTACACTTGTGGATTGTTATTTCACAGCTAATTGTGATACGTTTTAGTTCATTTATAGGATTCTAAGATGAACAACAGTAACATGAGTGTAGAACAATAATTTTGAAAATCATACTTTTAGGCACTTTCTTGTTGAAACTGAAATGTACAAATCATTACATTTCAAAGTTTATTAGAAGCAATGTTGTCTGTTAACAAATATGTTAAACCTATAGTATCATTATTTTAGTGAAATCTTTATTGTGCACATGACCTGTATAGAGTGTAGCCAAGTCTTGTGTGTTTACTGACATGAAATATATCACTGTCTGGTCATTGAGTAGGGACAGATAGTGAACCTACAGTTATCATTAAAGTGAATGTAAACTTTTGTGAATGAAAGTCAGTTTTTTAAAAATACTATTAAAAACAGGGGCACTTTTTTCATGAGATGCAGGACACAGCATAGAAGGTTCAACGCTATTTTATTGCAGAGCATAGAAGTATACAGCTTGTACAACACATCTAACTTGGTTACTGCGACATAGACAATCAATTCCCTAAACCACGCCCCCATCCGGTGACGTCACTTCCCACTCTCATCACATCTTCCCCCTTTTCAAAGGACAAAGCATACTTTTTTTTTCTTTTTGAATACATCAAATAACAAGGTATACAAGAAGCATACAGAAATAGTTTTATTTAGTATACAACAAATAACAAGTTAAAGAGGATATACATAAACAACATGAAATACAATCCTGACTTGAACATCGGGGTAGACTACCCTAGTCCACAGTGACCATGGGATTATTATGCCCATTCTTCTGTTCACTGCTCTTACTAGTGCTAATCCCGATATCGGGCTGGAAGTTTCACCACCCTTCCACTTGATGTAATTTTACATGAACTGTCCTCTGATACAGAAGAAGGTGATTGAGAGTCTGCTGGAAGCAAATAAGTATCCCTGCTGTGATCTTGCTGAGGGGAAGGCACCCCTCTTAAAACAGGGGATCCCATCGGCAGTGATACTGAGGCATCCAGTTCCAAATTCTCAGGTACTGGCTGAAGATGTGTTCAATTTCAACGTGTGACTGTCCCTCCATCAGTAAGGACTACATAAGATCTTGGTTCTGGAGAGCGTCCAATTACCGTAGCAGGCATCTTCCATTTCTACTCATCATCCAGTTTAACTCTGACACTTTGCCTCATATTCAGCTCCTGTAAGGGCCTCACAGAATGTTTCCTGTCGCAGAAGAATCGATAGCCCCTTTTAGCCTCTTTATCCCTCCTAAGGACCTCGTCCCGAGGAACAGAGCTAGTTGGCTGGAAGACACCCACAGAGGGAAAAGTGGTGTGAATCTGACGTCCTAGCATCAGCTGTGCCGGGCTAAGACCCGTGGCTTGAATGGGAGTCGCCCTATAGGACAAGAGGGCTAGGTATGGCTCAGATTGCTTCAAAATGAACTTTGTTGTTTGAACTGCCCTTTCAGCCATTCCATTGGCCTGCAGGTAATGTGGACTCGACGTAGAATAGACAAAATCATATTCACTGCTGAAAGAACTGAACTCCGTGGAAGCAAACTGCATTCCTTTATCACTCACAAACTCCATTGGTATGCCCCACCGGGCGAACAAGCTCTTGAGATGAGTGATAACGGCTTGACTTGTGATCTCATTCAAGGGTGCAATCTCCAAATACCTGGAATAGTAGTCAATCACGACTAGGTACTTTTTCCCGTGCAGTTCGCACAAATCACCAGATATTTTCTGCCACGGGCCTACAGGCAGCAGAGTAGAAATCAAGGGCTCCCTTCTCTGAGTAGGCCTGCGTTCCTGGCAAAAGGCACATTTTGACACATGGCTTGCGATGTCGGAACTGATCCCAGGCCACCATACTGTCGTAGCTGCCTTTTCTCTGCACTTTGTAATGCCCAAGTGGCCATCATGAATCCTGCTTAACATCTCCTGCCGCATGCTAACAGGAATAACAATGTGGTCCTGGAACAGCACCAACCCATCCAGTTCCGTGAGCTGCAACCTTTCTGACTGGTAAGAACTTAAAGACATCCAGGTTGCCCGGCTCTGGGGTCAACCTTCTTTTATGTACTTAATAACTTCTTGAAGGTCTGTATCTAAATATGTCTCTTTTCTAATTTGCTCTAGCTTCCCTGACAAAATGGATTTGGATGCCAGAACTGAATCTACATACACTTTCACATCTGATTCCGTTGAAGATTCTTCAGCAGCAGCCAGCGGGAGCCTGGAAAGTGTATCTGCCACTACCAGTTGTTTCCCCGGCACATGCACTGCCTGAACGATGAACCTGAGCAGCCTGATCAGAAGTCTCTGGCATCTTAGGGGAGCTTTGTCAATATCATAGGAGTTGATTAGAGGGACTAGCGGTTTATGGTCAGTCTCCAGACTAAATTTCTCTAAACCCACTAGGTAACGCTGGAAGCGCTCACAGGCCCAAACTGCAGCCAGGCACTCTTTCTCAATTTGGGCGTATTTCATCTCTCTTTGAAAGATTTCAGGAGCAGAGGATATCCCGAAGGGGAGTCTGCAGAAGCAAAACTGACCTACCGGTGTAGTGAAGGTAGTCAGTTTGCGGCACTTTGGATCTAGAGGTATCTGCCAGAAGCCACTGGAAGCATCCAGTGAAGAGAAGAACTTCGCCCAAGCCAATTTCTGAGCTATGTCTTCAAGTGTCAACAGCACATATCTCTCTCTCTTCACCGCCTCATTCAGCCTTTTCAAGTCTACGCAGATGCATACCTTCCCGTTTTTCTTCGTAACAGGCACAATGGGGGCACACCAGTCAGTTGCTTCAACAACCTCTTCAATAACTCCCATATTCTTCATACGCAGAAGTTCCTTCTCCACTTGAGGCATGAGCGGGAACTTAATTCTACATGGAGTGGTAATGCTGCATGAGACTGCGTTACTTTAAAGTGATATTCGGACTGGGTTGCAATTCAGTAGGCCCAATTCACCAAACATGTCTTCTGAAACCTCATTCAGTCTGGTGACCAGGGCCAAACCACAGGCTGCTTTTTTGCTCAATAGGTTGTTAACACACTGACCTCTAATCACATGAACCCACATGGTGAATTTCCTCTGCTTGTACTCGCAGCTGGCAAGAAATTTCCCTGCACAATCGATGCGGCCACCAGGACTATGAACTTTTGTTCTAACTTTCGCCAGCTGAGGCTGTTGAGGCAGTTTTATGAATGCTGCAAGAGACATAACAGTGATGTCTGCTCCTGTGTCAATCTTACAGTAAGACTAACCCGCCAATCTTCATCTGAACCAGACCGTTCAACAACGGACCCTACAAAAGACACTTCTTGACCCTCCTGGTCACTATCCACCTGCATCTCCTTAATGTATTCAGTTGTACACGCCACTTCAAAATGGCCCATTCGGTTACATTTTCTACATCTTTTGTCTTTAGCAGGGCATACGACACGATCATGGGTAAGGTTACACCGTGTGCAGCGAGCATGCTGCGCCCATCCGCTTCTGGGCCTATCTGTTGCCCTTGGTCTACCACTCATACTGTGCCTTTCACTAGCAGCTCTCCTGAACTGCTGCACTTCATCCACAATACTCTCGGACCTCAGATCAGCACTTTGCTTTTTCACCAGTTCACTCTGGCAGGCCATCCTAATAGCCCCATCCAATGTTAAATCAGCCTCCAACTGTAGCTTCAGTGAGACTTCAGCATCTGCAATTCCTATGACTATTCTGTCTCTGATTTTCTCCTCTTTAGCAACACCAAACTGACA
This sequence comes from Bombina bombina, assembly GCF_027579735.1. Lineage (NCBI taxonomy): Eukaryota > Metazoa > Chordata > Amphibia > Anura > Bombinatoridae > Bombina > Bombina bombina. Next base: position 245,047,948 of record NC_069507.1, read on the forward strand.
GAATTCAGCTAGTTCATACAGGCTGCGCACAAATGTCTCCACAGATTCTCCCACACGCTGAGCACGTTTGTGAAAAGAAGTCCTCTCATGAATCACATTTCTTTTGGGCAAAAAGTGAGCACTGAGTTTGTTCATAACTATTTCAAAGTCAAATTCTTCCCCTTCTTGTAAAGTAAAGGCATTGAACACTGGCTCCACATCTTTCCCCATAGAGTATAAAAGAGAATTAACTTGTACTTCACCACTCTCCTTGTCCAGCTTGGAAGCAATCCTGAAGCGTTGAAACCGCTGACGCCATGTGGGCCAAGCTGCAGGCTGAGAGAAATCAAAAGGCTCAGGTGGGGTAAACTTCAATATCGTCATTAATAAGGAAACAGAAGTGCAGGCAAGTACTTCTGACACCATGTCATGAGATGCAGGACACAGCATAGAAGGTACAATGCTATTTTATTGCAGAGCATAGATGTATACAGCTTGTACAACACATCTAACTTGGTAACTGCAACATAGACAATCAATCCCCTAAACCACACCCCCATCCGGTGACGACACTTCCCACTCTCATCACAACTTTCATTCATCAAAGTTTACAAAGCAGCCGTTTTGTTAAAAAAAATACCTTTTTTTCTTTTCACTGCTATAGCAGCTTCTCCCACATAGAGATCCTCTATTCACACGTCAGCAATGACTAATCCGGCTTCCTCCAATCACAGCATGGCCTCAGGCAATGACTACCCTGGGGGGAAAGCTGTGATTGGAGGAAGCAGGATTAGTCATTGCTGACATGTGAATAGAGGATCTCTCTATGTGGGGGAAGCTGCTGTAGCAGTGAAAAGAAAAAAAAGTATTTTTTTTAACAAAACGGCTGCTTTGTAAACTTTGATGAATGAAAGTGCCCCTGTTTTTAATAGTATTTTTAAAAAACGGGCTTTCATTCACCAAAGTTTACCTTCACTTTAACAAAGAATCATTTATATAGGACATCACAAAAATGCTTCTATTAAAAAGTGAAATGCACTTGGGTATTTCAATTGAACTTGAAAATACTATATAATATTATTATTATTATTATGATAAACCTATTATCTATTATTAATCTACACATAATAACAAAATATAAAGTGAAAGGTGAGAAGTTATAAGTAAGTGCAACTATAAAAACAATTCCATAATATATATGATCAATAAGTATATAAGTAAGAGATATTGCTGGCTGGAGGTTGATTAAAATGGCTTTGACACTGGAACTATAAATGTGTTTGGTTTTTTTCAATCCTAGGATATTACACTAAAGAAAAAAAATGTCAAGAGCTGGAATATATATATATATGTGTGTGTGTGGTTTTACTAGTGCAGGAGTTATAGCGGTACAGTCACTAATGGTAAGTAGGGTTGGGTAGTGGCCATATTACCTTGTATTCACATACACGCTAAACAATAACACCTCAATTTAAAATGTTCTTATAATTACTTTTTTACTTAAAAAGTAGAGAGGAATTTGGTCACTACTAAGGGCCAGATTACAAGTGAGGCGCTATCTTAACATACACCCATAAATTGGCAAATTTGTCCTCTTTACGGGCGCACATTAAATAAACAGCCATTACAAGTGGCTGGTTAAAACTCAAGCAAGCTCACGGTTTCACTTTGCGCTTAACGCAATAAACCAGAAGTCAGACCTCTGGTTAAAAGTTCAAATATGCCCCAATTGCCCCCAAAATACAGATTAGAGTGCATTTATATGTTTAATAAAGATGACCATTTTTATTTTAAACCCCCCCTGTAAAAAGCAGTTATAAGGGGTTAAAATTAGGGGATGTGGAAATGGCATTTAAGTGCCTTTTCATTGAGGTGAATGGGGGACTGTTCACTCTAAATATATATGTATATGCTTATAAAGCTATATACTGTATTTATGTATTACACATATAAACACAAATATATATGTATATGCTTATAAAGCTATATACTGTATTTATGTATTACACATATAAACACAAATATATATGTATATGCTTATAAAGCTATATACTGTATTTATGTATTACACATATAAACACAAATATATATGTATATGCTTATAAAGATATATACTGTATTTATGTATTACACATATAAACACAAATATATATGTATATGCTTATAAAGCTATATACTGTATTTATGTATTACACATATAAACACAAATATATATGTATATGCTTATAAAGATATATACTGTATTTATGCATTACACATATAAACACAAATATATATGTATATGCTTATAAAGCTATATACTGTATTTATGCATTACACATATAAACACAAATATATATGTATATGCTTATAAAGATATATACTGTATGTATGTATTACACATATAAACACAAATATATATGTATATGCTTATAAAGATATATACTGTATTTATGTATTACACATATAAACACAAATATATATGTATATGCTTATAAAGATATATACTGTATTTATGTATTACACATATAAACACAAATATATATGTATATGCTTATAAAGATATATACTGTATTTATGTATTACACATATAAACACAAATATATATGTATATGCTTATAAAGATATATACTGTATTAATATATTACACATATAAACACAAATATATATGTATATGCTTATAAAGATATATATTTATGTATTACACATATAAACACAAATATATATGTATATGCTTATAAAGATATATATTTATGTAATTACACATATAAACACAAATATATATGTATATGCTTATAAAGATATATAGATATTACACATATAAACACAAATATATATGTATATGCTTATAAAGATATATAGATATTACACATATAAACACAAATATATATGTATATGCTTATAAAGATATATACTGTATTTATGTATTACACATATAAACACAAATATATATGTGTATGCTTCTAAAGATATATACTGTATTTATGTATCACACATATAAACACAAATATATATGTATATGCTTCTAAAGATATATACTGTATTTATGTATTACACATATAAATACAAATATATATGTATATGCTTCTAAAGATATATACTGTATTTATGTATTACACATATAAACACAAATATATATGTATATGCTTCTAAAGATATATACTGTATTTATGTATTACACATATAAACACAAATATATATGTATATGCTTCTAAAGATATATACTGTATTTATGTATTACACATATAAACACAAATATATATGTGTATGCTTATAAAGATATATACTGTATTTATATATTACACATATAAACACAAATATATATGTGTATGCTTCTAAAGTTATATACTGTATTTATGTATTACACATATAAACACAAATATATATGTATATGCTTCTAAAGATATATACTGTATTTATGTATTACACATATAAACACAAATATATATGTATATACTTATAAAGATATGTATTTATGTATTACACATATAAACACAAATATATATGTATATGCTTCTAAAGATATATACTGTATTTATGTATTACACATATAAACACAACACAAATATATATGTATATACTTATAAAGATATGTATTTATGTATTACACATATAAACACACATATATATGTATATGCTTCTAAAGATATATACTGTATTTATGTATTACACATATAAATACAAATATATATGTATATGCTTCTAAAGATATATACTGTATTTATGTATTACACATATCAACACAAATATATCTGTATATGCTTATAAAGATATATACTGTATTTATGTATTACACATATAAACACAAATATATATATGTATATGCTTATAAAGATATATACTGTATTTATGTATTACACATATAATCACAAATATATATGTATATGCTTATAAAGATGTATACTGTATTTATGTATTACACATATAAACACAAATATATATGTATATGCTTATAAAGATGTATACTGTATTTATGTATTACACATATAAACACAAATATATATGTATATGCTTATAAAGATGTATACTGTATTTATGTATTACACATATAAACACAAATATATATGTATATGCTTATAAAGATATATACTGTATTTATGTATTACACATATAAACACAAATACATATGTATATGCTTATAAAGATATATACTGTATTTATGTATTACACATATAAACACAAATATATATGTATATTCTTATAAAGATATATAGATATTACACATATAAACACAAATATATATATTTATATGCTTATAAAGATATATAGATATTACACATATAAACACAAATATATATGTATATGCTTATAAAGATATATACTGTATTTATGTATTACACATATAAACACAAATATATATGTACTGTATATGCTTCTAAAGATATATACTGTATTTATATATTACACATATAAACAAAAATATATATGTATATGCTTCTAAAGATATATACTGTATTTATGTATTACACATATAAACACAAATACATATGTACTGTATATGCTTATAAAGATATATACTGTATTTATATATTACACATATAAACACAAATATATATGTATATGCTTATAAAGATATATACTGTATTTATGTATTACATATATAAACACAAATATATATGTATATGCTTCTAAAGATATATATTTATGTATTACACATATAAACACAAATATATATGTTTATGCTTATAAAGATATATAGATATTACACATATAAACACAAATATATATATGTATATGCTTATAAAGATATATAGATATTACACATATAAACACAAATATATATGTATATGCTTATAAAGATATATAGATATTACACATATAAACACAAATATATATATGTATATGCTTATAAAGATATATACTGTATTTATGTATTACACATATAAACACAACTATATATGTATATGCTTATAAAGATATATAGATATTACACATATAAACACAAATATATATGTATATGCTTATAAAGATATATAGATATTACACATATAAACACAAATATATATGTATATGCTTATAAAGATATATACTGTATTTATGTATTACACATATAAGCACAAATATATATGTGTATGCTTCTAAAGATATATACTGTATTTATGTATTACACATATAAACACAAATATATATGTATATGCTTATAAAGATATATATTTATGTATTACACATATAAACACAAATATATATGAATATGCTTATAAAGATATATATTTATGTATTACACATATAAACACAAATATATATGTATATGCTTATAAAGATATATAGATATTACACATATAAACACAAATATATATTTATATGCTTATAAAGATATATACTGTATTTATGTATTACACATATAAACACAAATATATATGTATATGCTTATAAAGATATATATTTATGTATTACACATATAAACACAAATATATATGAATATGCTTATAAAGATATATATTTATGTATTACACATATAAACACAAATATATATGTATATGCTTATAAAGATATATAGATATTACACATATAAACACAAATATATATGTATATGCTTATAAAGATATATACTGTATTTATGTATTACACATATAAACACAAATATATATGTATATGCTTATAAAGATATATACTCTATTTATGTATTACACATATAAACACAAATATATATGTATATGCTTATAAAGATATATATTTATGTATTACACATATGAACACAAAAATATATGTATATGCTTATAAAGATATATACTGTATTTATGTATTACACATATAAACAGAAATATATGTGTATTTGCTTATAAAGATATATAGATATTACACATATAAACACAAATATATATATGTATATGCTTATAAAGATATATAGATATTACACATATAAACACAAATATATATGTATATGCTTCTAAAGATATATACTGTATTTATGTATTACACATATAAACACAAATATATCTGTATATGCTTCTAAAGATATATACTGTATTTATGTATTACACATATAAACACAAATATATCTGTATATGTTTAGAAAGATATATACTGTATTTATGTATTACACATATAAACACAAATATATATGTATATGCTTCTAAAGATATATACTGTATTTATGTATTACACATATAAACACAAATATATATGTATATGCTTCTAAAGATATATACTGTATTTATGTATTACACATATAAACATAAATGTATCTGTATATGTTTATAAAGATATATACTGTATTTATGTATTACACATATAAACACATATATATATGTGTATGCTTATAAAGATATATACTGTATTTATGTATTACACATATAAACACAAATATATATGTATATGCTTATAAAGATATATATTTATGTATTACACATATAAACACAAATATATATATATATATGCTTATAAAGATATATACTGTATTTATGTATTACACATATAAACACAAATATATATGTATATGCTTCTAAAGATATATACTGTATTTATGTATTACACATATAAACACAAATATATATGTATATGCTTCTAAAGATATATACTGTATTTATGTATTACACATATAAACACAAATATATATGTGTATGCTTCTAAAGATATATACTGTATTTATGTATTACACATATAAAAACAAATATATATGTATATGCTTATAAAGATATATACTGTATGTATGTATTACACATATAAACACAAATATATATGTATATGCTTATAAAGATATATACTGTATTTATGTATTACACATATAAATACAAATATATATGTATATGCTTATAAAGATATATAGATATTACACATATAAACACAAATATATATGTATATGCTTATAAAGATATATAGATATTACACATATAAACACAAATATATATGTAAATGCTTATAAAGATATATAGATATTACACATATAAACACAAATATATATGTATATGCTTATAAAGATATATAGATATTACACATATAAACACAAATATATATGTATATGCTTCTAAAGATATATACTGTATTTATGTATTACACATATAAAGACAAATATATATTTATATGCTTATAAAGATATATACTGTATGTATGTATTACACATATAAACACAAATATATATGTATATGCTTATAAAGATATATACTGTATTTATGTATTACACATATAAACACAAATATATATGTATATGCTTATAAAGATATATACTGTATTTATGTATTACACATATAAACACAAATATATATGTATATGCTTGTAAAGATATATACTGTATTTATGTATTACACATATAAACACAAATATATCTGTATATGTTTATAAAGATATATACTGTATTTATGTATTACACATATAAACACATATATATATGTATATGCTTATAAAGATATATACTGTATTTATGTATTACACATATAAATACAAATATATATGTATATGCTTATAAAGATATATAGATATTACACATATAAACACAAATATATATGTATATGCTTATAAAGATATATAGATATTACACATATAAACACAAATATATATTTAAATGCTTATAAAGATATATAGATATTACACATATAAACACAAATATATATGTATATGCTTATAAAGATATATAGATATTACACATATAAACACAAATATATATGTATATGCTTCTAAAGATATATACTGTATTTATGTATTACACATATAAAGACAAATATATATTTATATGCTTATAAAGATATATACTGTATGTATGTATTACACATATAAACACAAATATATATGTATATGCTTATAAAGATATATACTGTATTTATGTATTACACATATAAACACAAATATATATGTATATGCTTGTAAAGATATATACTGTATTTATGTATTACACATATAAATACAAATATATCTGTATATGTTTATAAAGATATATACTGTATTTATGTATTACACATATAAACACATATATATATATGTATATGCTTATAAAGATATATACTGTATTTATGTATTACACATATAAACACAAATATATATGTATATACTTATAAAGATATATACTGTATTTATGTATTACACATATAAACACAAATATATATGTATATGCTTCTAAAGATATATACTGTATTTATGTATTACACATATAAACACAACTATATATGTATATGCTTATAAAGATATATACTGTATTTATGTATTACACATATAAACACAACTATATATGTATATGCTTATAAAGATATATACTGTATTTATGTATTACACATATAAACACAAATATATATGTGTATGCTTATAAAGATATATACTGTATTTATGCATTACACATATAAACACAAATATATATGTATATGCTTATAAAGATATATACTGTATTTATGCATTACACATATAAACACAAATATATATGTATATGCTTATAAAGATATATACTGTATTTATGCATTACACATATAAACACAAATATATATGTATATGCTTATAAAGATATATACTGTATTTATGTATTACACATATAAACACAAATATATATGTATATGCTTATAAAGATATATACTGTATTTATGTATTACACATATAAACACAAATATATATGTATATGCTTATAAAGATATATACTGTATTTATGTATTACATATATAAACACAAATATATATGTATATGCTTATAAAGATATATACTGTATTTATGTATTACACATATAAACACAAATATATATGTATATGCTTATAAAGATATATACTGTATTTATGTATTAAGAGGTATATATGTGCAGCCACCAATCAACAGACAGCTCCCAGCTCCTGAGCCTATCTAGATATGCTTTTCAACAAATGATACCAAGGGAACAAAGACAATTAGGCAATAGAAGTAAATTGGAAAGCTAATGAAAACTGTATATTCCATCTGAATCATGAAAGAAAAAATGTGGGTTTTATGTCTCTCGCACAGTCAAGTCAAAATTAAACTTACATGATTTAGATGGAGCACACAATTTTAACCCCTTAATGACCACAGCACTTTTCCATTTTCTGTCCGTTTGGGACCAAGGCTATTTTTACATTTCTGCGGTGTTTGTGTTTAGCTGTAATTTTCCTCTTACTCATTTACTGTACCCACACATATTATATACCGTTTTTCTCGCCATTAAATGGACTTTCTAAAGATACCATTATTTTCATCATATCTTATAATTTACTATAAAAATTTTTTATAAAATATGAGTTAAAATTGAAAAAAAACACACATTTTCTAACTTTGACCCCAAAAATCTGTTACACATCTACAACCACCAAAAAACACCCATGCTAAATAGTTTCTAAATTTTGTCCTGAGTTTAGAAATACCCAATGTTTACATGTTCTTTGCTTTTTTTGTAAGTTATAGGGCCATAAATACAAGTAGCAGTTTGCTATTTCCAAACCATTATTTTTCAAAATTAGCGCTAGTTACATTAGAACACTGATATCTTTCAGGAATCTCTGAATATCCATTGACATGTATATATTTTTTTTTAGTAGACATCCCAAAGTATTCATCTAGGCCCATTTTGGTATATTTCATGTCACCATTTCACCGCCAAATGCGATTAAATACAAAAAATCGTTCACTTTTTTACTAATTTTTTCACAAACTTTTGGTTTCTCACTGAAATCATTTACAAACAGCTTGTGCAATTATGGCTTAATTGGTTGTAAATTCTTCTCTGGGATCCCCTTTGTTCAGAAATAGCAGACATATATGGCTTTGGCGTTGCTTTTTAGTAATTAGAAGGCTGCTAAATGCCACTGCGCACTACACGTGTATTATGCCCAGCAGTGAAGGGGTTAATTATGGAGCATGTAGGGAGCTTTTAGGTATAATTTTAGCTTTAGTGTAGTGTAGTAGACAACCCCAAGTATTGATCTAGGCCAATTTTGGTATATTTCATGCCACCATTTCACCGCCAAATGCGATCAAATGAAAAAAAAACGTTAAATTTTTCACAATTTTAGGTTTCTCACTGAAATCATTTACAAACAGCTTGTACAATTATGGCACAAATGGTTGTAAATGCTTCTCTGGGATCCCCTTTGTTCAGAAATAGCAGACATATATGGCTTTGGCGTTGCTTTTTGGTAATTAGAAGGCCGCCAAATGCTGCTGCATTTCACACGTGTATTATGGCTAGCAGTGAAGGGGTTAATTATGTAGCTTGTAGGGAGCTTGCAAGGTTAATTTTAGCTTTAGTGTAGAGCTCAGCCTCCCACCTGAAACATGAGACCCCCTGATCCCTCCCAAACAGCTCACTTCCCTCCCCCACCCCACAATTGTCCCCGCCATCTTAAGTACTGGCAGAAACTCTGCCAGTACTAAAATAAAAGCTATATTTGGGCTTTTTTTGTGGGTTTTTTTAGCATATTTACATATGCTGTTGTGTAGGATCCCCCCTTAGCCCCCAACCTCACTGATCCCCCACTAAACAGCTCTCTAACCCTCCCCCTCTGCCTTAATGGGCGCCATCTTGGGTACTGGCAGCTGTCTGCCAGTACCCAGTTTAGTAAAAAATTTGCCTTTTTTTTTAAAAAAATTCCCTTTTCTGTAGTGTAGCTTCCCCCCCCCCCCCCAAGACCAACCCCCCACCCCTTCCAGATCCCTTAGCTGTTACTTTAAAACTTTAAAAACTTTTTTTTTGTTGCTTTTTACAGCTTTATTTTTCTGCAGTGTAGCGGTTCCCTCCCGCCCCGTGCACGCGCCCGCCCGCCCCCCCCGTGCACACGCGCGCTCCCGTGCGCGCTCCCGACTGACCCGCCCCCGATCCCGCCCCCCTTCCCTCTACTCGGCACATCGATGGCCGCCCACCCGCCTCCCAGGCTTGCTCCCACCCACCAACGATACCGGCCACCGATGTCCGGTGCAGAGAGGGCCACAGAGTGGCTCTCTCTGCATCGGATGGCCATGGGGGGTTATTGCAGGATGCCTCCATATCGAGGCATCACTGCAATAACCGGAAAGCAGCTGGAAGCGAGCAGGATCGCTTCCAGCTGCTTTCCAGACCAAGGACGTACGCCACACGTCCTCGGTCATTAACTGTCTTTTTTTTTAGGACGTGTGGCGTACGTCCTTGGTCGTTAAGGGGTTAAACAACTTTCCAATTCACTTCCATTATCTAAATGTGCAAAATCTTTTTATATGCTCACTTTCTGAGACACAAGATCCTACTGAGCATGTGCAAGATTCACAGGATAAACATAAATGCATTTTGGTGATTGGCTGATGGCTGTCACATGATGCATTAGGAAGGAAGATGTAACTGACATTTGTCAAAAAAAGTCAACAACTCATTTCAAATTGAAACCAAGTGCTTTTGCATTGTCTCTTTATTATGTATTTATTGATTATACAGTTAATGGACCACTAAACACAACAGAATTGCATAAACTACATACATTTAGAAAAATACCGTCTGTGGGCTGTTATTTATAAGGCATAAAAATAAAAAATAAATAAAAAAACATTTTGTTACAATGGCAACATCAATTTCATATTAAAGGTATCAGAATCCACTGAACAGGCCACACTGGAGAAACAGCTAAAAATACTTAGGCCTAGATTTAGAGTTCGGCGGTAGCCGTCAAAACCAGCGTTAGAGGCTCCTAACGCTGGTTTTGGCCGCCCGCTGGTATTTGGAGTCAGTGATTAAAGGGTCTAACGCTCACTTTACAGCCGCGACTTTTCCATACCGCAGATCCCCCTACGCCATTTGCGTAGCCTATCTTTTCAATGGGATCTTTCTAACGCCGGTATTTAGAGTCGTTTCTGCAGTGAGCGTTAGAGCTCTAACGACAAGATTCCAGCCGCCTGAAAAAAGCAGGAGTTAAGAGCTTTCTGGCTAACGCCGGTTTATAAAGCTCTTAACTACTGTACCCTAAAGTACACTAACACCCATAAACTACCTATGTACCCCTAAACCGAGGTCCCCCCACATCGCCGCCACTCGATTAAAATTTTTAACCCCTAATCTGCCGACCGCCACCTACGTTATACTTATGTACCCCTAATCTGCTGCCCCTAACCCCGCCGACCCCTATATTATATTTATTAACCCCTAACTTGCCCCCCACAACGTCGCCGCAAGCTACTTAAAATAATTAACCCCTAATCTTCCGACCGCAAATCGCCGCCACCTACGTTATCCCTATGTACCCCTAATCTGCTGCCCCTAACATCGCCGACCCCTATGTTATATTTATTAACCCCAATCTGCCCCCCACAACGTCGCCGACACCTACCTACACTTATTAACCCCTAATCTGCCGAGCGGACCTGAGCGCTACTATAATAAAGTTATTAACCCCTAATCCGCCTCACTAACCCTATCATAAATAGTATTAACCCCTAATCTGCCCTCCCTAACATCGCCGACACCTACCTTCAATTATTAACCCCTAATCTGCCGACCGGAGCTCACCGCTATTCTAATAAATGTATTAACCCCTAAAGCTAAGTCTAACCCTAACACTAACACCCCCCTAAGTTAAATATAATTTTTATCTAACGAAATAAATTAACTCTTATTAAATAAATGATTCCTATTTAAAGCTAAATACTTACCTGTAAAATAAATCCTAATATAGCTACAATATAAATTACATTTATATTATAGCTATTTTAGGATTAATATTTATTTTACAGGTAACTTTGTATTTATTTTAACCAGGTACAATAGCTATTAAATAGTTAAGAACTATTTAATAGTTACCTAGTTAAAATAATTACAAATTTACCTGTAAAATAAATCCTAACCTAAGATATAATTAAACCTAACACTACCCTATCAATAAAATAATTAAATAAACTACCTACAATTACCTACAATTAACCTAACACTACACTATCAATAAATTAATTAAACACAATTGCTACAAATAAATACAATTAAATAAACTATCTAAAGTACAAAAAATAAAAAAGAACTAAGTTACAGAAAATAAAAAAATATTTACAAACATAAGAAAAATATTACAACAATTTTAAACTAATTACACCTACTCTAAGCCCCCTAATAAAATAACAAAGACCCCCAAAATAAAAAATTCCCTACCCTATTCTAAAATACAAATATTACAAGCTCTTTTACCTTACCAGCCCTGTTCCGATCAGCCAATAGAATGCGAGCTCAATCTGATTGGCTGATTGGATCAGCCAATCGGATTGAACTTGATTCTGATTGGCTGATTCCATCAGCCAATCAGAATATTCCTACCTTAATTCCGATTGGCTGATAGAATCCTATCAGCCAATCGGAATTCGAGGGACGCCATCTTGGATGACGTCCCTTAAAGGAACCGTCATTCGTCGTCTAGTCGTCGGAAGAAGAGGATGGATCCGCGCTGGAGGTCTTCAAGATGGAGCCGGTCGTCATCGGATGGAAGAACATAGAAGATGCCGCTTGGAGAAGATGTTTGCCGGTCCGGATGTCCTCTTCTTGCCGGATAGGAGGAAGACTTTGGAGCACCGGATTATGGATCGCCAACCCCCGCTTGGGTTGGATGAAGATCTTGGAGCCAGGACGGATCGGTGATACCTGGATGGTGAAGACAAGGTAGGAAGATCTTCAGGGGATTAGTGTTAGGTTTATTTAAGGGGGTTTGTGTTAGATTAGGGGTATGTGGGTGGTGGGTTGTAATGTTGGGGGGGGGTATTGTATGTTTTTTTTTACAGGCAAAAGAGCTGAAATTCTTGGGGCATGCCCCGCAAAGGGCCCTGTTCAGGGCTGGTAAGGTAAAAGAGCTTGTAATATTTGTATTTTAGAATAGGGTAGGGAATTTTTTATTTTGGGGGTCTTTGTTATTTTATTAGGGGGCTTAGAGTAGGTGTAATTAGTTTAAAATTGTTGTAATATTTTTCTTATGTTTGTAAATATTTTTTTATTTTCTGTAACTTAGTTCTTTTTTATTTTTTGTACTTTAGATAGTTTATTTAATTGTATTTATTTGTAGCAATTGTGTTTAATTAATTTATTGATAGTGTAGTGTTAGGTTAATTGTAGGTAATTGTAGGTAGTTTATTTAATTATTTTATTGATAGGGTAGTGTTAGGTTTAATTATATCTTAGGTTAGGATTTATTTTACAGGTAAATTTGTAATTATTTTAACTAGGTAACTATTAAATAGTTCTTAACTATTTAATAGCTATTGTACCTGGTTAAAATAAATACAAAGTTACCTGTAAAATAAATATTAATCCTAAAATAGCTATAATATAAATGTAATTTATATTGTAGCTATATTAGGATTTATTTTACAGGTAAGTATTTAGCTTTAAATAGGAATCATTTATTTAATAAGAGTTAATTTATTTCGTTAGATAAAAATTATATTTAACTTAGGGGGGTGTTAGTGTTAGGGTTAGACTTAGCTTTAGGGGTTAATACATTTATTAGAATAGCGGTGAGCTCCGGTCGGCAGATTAGGGGTTAATAATTGAAGGTAGGTGTCGGCGATGTTAGGGAGGGCAGATTAGGGGTTAATACTATTTATGATAGGGTTAGTGAGGCGGATTAGGGGTTAATAACTTTATTATAGTAGCGCTCAGGTCCGCTCGGCAGATTAGGGGTTAATAAGTGTAGGTAGGTGTCGGCGACGTTGTGGGGGGCAGATTAGGGGTTAATAAATATAACATAGGGGTCGGCGATGTTAGGGCAGCAGATTAGGGGTACATAGGGATAACGTAGGTGGCGGCGGTTTACGGAGCGGCAGATTAGGGGTTAAAAGTGTAATGCAGGGGTCAGCGATAGCGGGGGCGGCAGATTAGGGGTTAATAAGTGTAAGGCTAGGGGTGTTTAGACTCGGGGTACATGTTAGAGTGTTAGGTGCAGACGTAGGAAGTGTTTCCCCATAGGAAACAATGGGGCTGCGTTAGGAGCTGAACGCTGCTTTTTTGCAGGTGTTAGGTTTTTTTTCAGCTCAAACAGCCCCATTGTTTCCTATGGGAGAATCGTGCACGAGCACGTTTTTGAGGCCGGCCGCGTCCGTAAGCAACTCTGGTATCGAGAGTTGCATTTGCGCTAAATATGCTCTACGCTCCTTTTTTGGAGCCTAACGCAGCATTTGTTTGAACTCTCGATACCAGAGTTAAATTTATGGTGCGGCCAGAAAAAAACCCGCGGAGCGTTAACAGCCCTTTTACCGCCGAACTCCAAATCTAGCCGTTAGTGTCAGTCTTGTTAACTGAATATTGCTAATCACAATATATACACTGGGTAAGAAGGTTTAGAAAGAAAGAAGATATGTGTAATGTTATTATAGGAAAGGTTCTCAGCAAAATAGATTGATTTATCAAACCAGGCACACCTAGCGCTGAAGACATTATGGCATGACTGACTGGCAGGCTAAGAATACAGAAGGCATAAACTCAATATAGACAGGAAACTCTTCCAGCATCCCAACGAGGCAAATTAATTCACTTCATCAGTTTGACAAAGGCTATTAGTGAAACATGTTAAAGAGGTATCTAGACACAGTGCATCAACATGAAACATCATTTCATCACAAAGCCATGTGATTTTGTCAGAGCTCAAAAGCGAACACGCCAAAGTTCCACAACACTGATCAGAGGGGGTAATGGAACATTTTTTTCTCATTGAGACATTGCAATCAGCTGAATATTCAGCTTAAGCAGAAATAAAATGCTAGACCTGGCACATTTCTTTATAGATTAAACATTCCTGCTATTTTAAAATACAAACCTACATCACCCTTCATTTTTTTATCGATATATTAACCTGAATTCTACAAAAGTTCAGCAATCAACCTCTTCTAGTTTAGCTACTGTTTCCATAATGCTGCACTAATAATACTGTTCATGCTTAGGGGTAGATTTACCAATGTCTGTCCGACATGATACCCTGTAGCATATCATGTCTGACAGACATCACTGAATGCCGACAGCATACGCTGTCGGCATTTATAATTGCACAAACAGTTCACTAGAACTGCTTGTGCAATGCCGCCCCCTGCAGATTCGCAGCCAATCGTCCGCTAGCAGGGGGTGTCAATCAGCCCAATCGTATAGGATCGGGCAGATTGAAGACCGCAGTCTCAGAGGCAGCGGACAAGTTATGGAGCAGTAGTCTTTTAAACAAGGGGAACATGGACCATTCGGCCCTTGTTAAATTGACCCCTTAGAATGTACCTAACCATTTGCTTACAATAACGCAGTTATAGTATATTTGTATATTAAAGCTAAACCTTCGGTGATTGGGTCTATTAAGCATATTTCTGGCTCACATTTACAATCATTTGAATTGGAAAACTTAGTTTCACTAGTTTTCACATTTACTAACAAATACAGCGCGGCTGTCTGTTCGAACATGAATAAGTGAACTCTGGCAGTGCGCACAGCACAAACAAACTCAGTGGGGAGTAAACTTTACGAGTTCTACATTTTTGTGCAAGATTAACATTGTAAGTGGTTTGAGCCAATAAACAGAACTAAACAGATTTGGGCCTATTAAATATTGTGGCTCTAGTCCACGGTATCTGGCTTCTTAGAGACATCTGTGTACTAATGTGCCAGTATCAAGCACCACTGGCTCACATAAAAGACAATCGTTTACTGAGATGTAGATGCACCAGCACACAATGGTAATCCACTTTTAATGCAAATTTAAATAAATAAAGATTATATATATATATATACATACAGATAGACACATACATATATATATATATATATTCATATTCACACACACACACATATATATATATATATATATTCATGTTCAAACACACACACACATATATATATATATATATATATATATATATTCATATTCACACACACACACATACATATATATATATATATATTCACACACACAAACATATATATATTCATATTCACACACACAAACATATATATATATATATATTCACACACACACACACATACATATATATATATATATATTCATATTCACACACACATATATATATATATATTAATATTCAAACAAACATACATATATATATATATATATATTTATTCATATTCACACACACATACATATATAGCACTGATATATATATCAGCGCTACGGAATTTGGAGGCGCTATACAAATAAATGATAATAATAATAATAATAATAATATATATTCATATTCACACACACATGCATATATATTCATATTCATACATACACACACACATACGTATACATTCATATTAACACACACACATATATTTATATATATATATATTATGTTTACTGTCCCTTTAAGCTTTTAGGTAAGATTACAACTATCTGCAATGCAGAGTTATTATTATCGCCTTGTATATAAATATGTTGGCACAGAACAACTAATAATACACTAGGATGTATCACTTTGCAAAGTGGTGAATGGATTGTTATAATTTCATTCCATCCTATTATTATTATTCCCTATGAGCAGTCAAGCTGGATGCGCAGCCCCTTGCCACGGTATGCACTTGGGAATGGAAGAGCAAATTAACCGGCATTCCGGAGTTGCAGGCCTGGAGCAAGAAAGATTTTCAGATTATCAGGAGAGGGGACTAGGAATGTCACAGCCCCTGATAGTCTACAGGGACATTTATCAAGGAGACAGCTGCAATGAGTGCACCAACTTCAGCTCCATTCAATTCCCTATGGGATGCTCCAACCTACTTCCCTCATTGGTAGTAGTCTTTCAAAGCCTCATTATACAGAAGCATTTTAATAGCACTTTCTAAATTGCTAGAGATCCTACACAGTAGTTCTTTCCATATCACAAAGCACAATTAGAACTTACTGATCTAAATCACAGCCAAAAATGTGTGTCCATGAGTCGGTAACTGACTGTACTCTCAGCATTATAAATGTTTTAAATGTAGATCCATAACGATAATGAAACGAATCATTTAAAATGTGTTATCATGAATAAGTGTGTGTGTGTGTGTGTGTGTGTTCATAGAATTTTAAAATCATTTTGAACGTTTGTTACCAAGTTTACTTTGTTCTTGTGGCATACTTTGCTGAAAAGCATACCCAGATAGTCTCAGGATCTGCAATGTACTACTGGTAGCTGACTGGTGGCAACACACATATAACTCTTGTGATTGGCTCACCACATATGTTCAGTTTGGCCCCAGTAGTGCATTGGTGCTTTGGAACTTATTTTAACTATGTGTTTAACATTTCTATTGTGTTGCTATAAAATAACATATCTGCCAAGTCTAAACATTTTCAAACAAATGAACATCTTGTCTACTGCAACTGTTTTCGGTAGCCAAACTCAACCCACCACCTGCCTTATTTGCAAGAACCAATCTTAGCTTGTGTCTGCAGAGAACAAGATTAATCACAGTTTTAGTGTTAGTATGAAGTGAATTGTTTTGTAACTGTTATCAGTTAAAGCCAAGCAGGGCAGGTATGTAGCAGGGTTAGCTTTGATAAGTCGACAGGGAGCATGAGAATTAGAAAATCCACAATTTTCAGAGCTAATGAAATGAAAAAAGTGGTGGTGGGGGGATAAATAATGAAAATATGTTGCTAAGTGGTTTACTACGCATAACTAAACATGTAGAGCCAGATTATTTAGCGCTAATTGCACTAGCAGTAATCTATTTGCGTGCATCAGGTTGCGCTGGTATTACGAGTAAAGTAAACAGTTATCGCACTTGCGCTAACCCTACACTCGCAAAAAGCCTAATTTACAATATATTGTGAGCGCAATAAAATATTCCCCCCTAAAAGTCAATGGAGAAAAAAAAGTGGAAAAAACACCTAACACCCCACTTGCGAGCAAACCCGATTGCATATTCTCCAGTGCGCTAACCCAACATGAAAAACATAATTTATGCTTACCTGATAAATTTATTTCTCTTGTAGTGTGTTCAGTCCACGGGTCATCCATTACTTATGGGATATATTCTCCTTCCCAACAGGAAGTTGCAAGAGGATCACCCAAGCAGAGCTGCTATATAGCTCCTCCCCTCACATGTCATATCCAGTCATTCGACCGAAACAAGACGAGAAAGGAGAAACTATAGAGTGCAGTGGTGACTGGAGTTATAATTTAAAATTTAGAACCTG
The DNA here is from genome assembly GCF_027579735.1 of Bombina bombina. NCBI lineage: Eukaryota > Metazoa > Chordata > Amphibia > Anura > Bombinatoridae > Bombina > Bombina bombina. The sequence continues at coordinate 245,066,919 of NC_069507.1, forward strand.
CCTCAAAAAGACAGGGCGGGCCGTGGACTGAACACACTACAAGAGAAATAAATTTATCAGGTAAGCATAAATTATGTTTTCTCTTGTTAAGTGTGTTCAGTCCACGGGTCATCCATTACTTATGGGATACCAATATCAAAGCTAAAGTACACGGATGATGGGAGGGACAAGGCAGGAACATTAAACAGAAGGAACCACTGCCTGTAGAACCTTTCTCCCAAAAACAGCCTCCGAAGAAGCAAAAGTGTCAAATTTGGAAAATTTGGAAAAAGTATGAAGTGAAGACCAAGTTGCAGCCTTGCAAATCTGTTCAACAGAGGCCTCATTCTTAAAGGCCCAGGTGGAAGCCACAGCTCTAGTGGAATGAGCTGTAATTTTTTCAGGAGGCTGCTGTCCAGCAGTCTCGTAGGCTAAGCGTATTATGTAAGAAAGCCAAAAAGAGAGAAAGGTAGCCGAAGCCTTTTGACCTCTCCTCTGTCCAGAGTAAACGACAAACAGAGAAGAAGTTTGTCGAAAATCTTTAGTTGCCTGTAAGTAGAACTTCAGGGCACGGACCACGTCTAGATTATGCAAAAGACGTTCCTTCTTTGAGGAAGGATTAGGACATAATGATGGAACAACAATCTCTTGATTGATATTCCTGTTAGAAACAACCTTAGGTAAAAACCCAGGTTTAGTACGCAGGACTACCTTGTCTGAATGAAAGATTAGATAAGGAGAATCACAATGTAAGGCAGATAACTCAGAGACTCTTCGAGCCGAGGAAATAGCCATCAAAAACAGAACTTTCCAAGATAAAAGCTTAATATCAATGGAATGAAGGGGTTCAAACGGAACACCCTGAAGAACTTTAAGAACTAAGTTTAAGCTCCACGGAGGAGCAACAGTTTTAAACACAGGCTTAATCCTAGCCAAAGCCTGACAAAAAGCCTGGACGTCTGGATTCTCTGCCAGACGCTTGTGTAAAAGAATAGACAGAGCAGAAATCTGTCCCTTTAGTGAACTAGCGGATAAGCCCTTTTCTAAACCCTCTTGTAGAAAAGACAATATCCTAGGAATCCTAACCTTACTCCATGAGTATCTCTTGGATTCACACCAATATAAATATTTACGCCATATCTTGTGGTACATTTTTCTGGTAACAGGTTTCCGAGCCTGTATTAATGTATCAATAACCGAATCCGAAAACCCACGCTTTGATAGAATCAAGCATTCAATTTCCAAGCAGTCAGCCTCAGAGAAATTAGGTTTGGATGGTTGAAAGGACCCTGAATTAGAAGGTCCTGCCTCAGGAGTAGAGACCATGGTGGACAGGACGACATGTCCACTAGGTCTGCATACCAGGTCCTGCGTGGCCACGCAGGCGCTATCAGAATCACCGATGCTCTCTCCTGTTTGATCCTGGCAATCAGTCGAGGTAGCAACGGAAAAGGTGGAAACACATAAGCTATGTTGAAAACCCAAGGGGCTGCTAGTGCATCTACCAGCACCGCTCCCGGGTCCCTGGACCTGGATCCGTAACAAGGAAGCTTGGCGTTCTGGCGAGATGCCATGAGATCCAGATCCGGTTTGCCCCAACGACGAATCAGTTGAGCAAATACCTCCGGGTGAAGTTCCCACTCCCCCGGATGAAAAGTCTGGCGACTTAGAAAATCCGCCTCCCAGTTCTCCACGCCTGGGATGTAGATCGCTGACAGGTGGCAAGAGTGAGACTCTGCCCAGCAAATTATCTTCGAGACTTCCAACATCGCTAGGGAACTCCTGGTTCCCCCTTGATGATTGATGTAAGCCACAGTCGTGATGTTGTCCGACTGAAATCTGATGAACCTCAGTGTTGCTAACTGAGGCCAAGCTAGAAGAGCATTGAATATTGCTCTTAATTCTAGAATGTTTATCGGGAGGAGTTTCTCCTCCTGAGTCCACGATCCCTGAGCCTTCAGGGAGTTCCAGACTGCTCCCCAGCCTAGTAGGCTGGCATCTGTTGTTACAATCGTCCAATCTGGTCTGCGAAAAGTCATTCCTTTGGACAGATGAACCCGTGACAACCACCAGAGAAGAGAATCTCTGGTCTCCTGGTCCAGATTTAGCAAAGGGGACAGATCTGAGTAATCCCCGTTCCATTGACTTAGCATGCATAGTTGCAGCGGTCTGAGATGTAGGCGCGCAAATGGCACTATGTCCATTGCCGCGACCATTAAGCCGATTACTTCCATGCACTGAGCTACTGATGGGCTTGGAATGGAGTGAAGGACACGGCAAGCATTGAGAATCTTTGATAACCTGGACTCCGTCAGGTAAATTTTCATCTCTACAGAATCTATAAGAGTCCCTAGAAAAGGGACCCTTGTGAGTGGTAACAGAGAACTCTTTTCCACGTTCACTTTCCACCCATGCGACCTCAGAAATGCTAGAACTATCTCTGTATGAGACTTTGCATTTTGAAAACTTGACGCTTGTATCAGAATGTCGTCTAGGTACGGAGCCACCGCTATGCCTCGTGGTCTTAGCACCGCCAGAAGTGAGCCCAGAACCTTTGTAAAAATTCTCGGGGCCGTAGCTAACCCGAAGGGAAGAGCTACAAACTGGTAATGCCTGTCTAGAAAGGCAAACCTTAGGTACCGATAATGATCTTTGTGAATCGGTATGTGAAGGTAGGCATCCTTTAAGTCCACTGTGGTCATATATTGACCCTCTTGGATCATGGGTAGGATGGTCCGAATGGTTTCCATCTTGAACGATGGAACCCTTAGGAACTTGTTTAAGATCTTTAAGTCTAGGATTGGTCTGAAGGTTCCCTCTTTTTTGGGAACCACAAACAGATTTGAATAAAACCCTTGCCCCTGTTCCGTTTGCGGAACTGGGTGGATCACTCCCACCACTAAGAGGTCTTGTACACATTGTAGAAATGCCTCTTTCTTTACTAGGTTTGTTGATAACCTTGACAGATGAAACCTCCCTTGTGGAGAAGTTTTGAAATCCAGAAGGTATCCCTGAGATATAATCTCCAACGTCCAGGGATCCTGTACATCTCTTGCCCAAGCCTGGGCGAAGAGAGAAAGTCTGCCCCCCACTAGATCCGTCTCCGGAAAGGGGGCCCTGTCTTCATGCTGTCTTAGGGGCGGAAGTAGGCTTTCTGGCCTGCTTGCCCTTGTTCCATGACTGGTTGCCTTTCCAAACCTGTCTGTAACGAGCAGTAGTTCCTTCCTGTTTTGGAGCGGAGGAAGTTGATGCTGCTTCTGCCTTGAGATTACGAAAGGCACGAAAATTAGACTGTTTGGCCTTTAATTTGGCCCTGTCCTGAGGAAGGGTGTGGCCCTTACCTCCAGTAATGTCAGCAATAATTTCCTTCAAGCCGGGCTCGAATAAGGTCTGCCCTTTGAAAGGAATGTTCAGTAGGTTAGACTTAGAAGTTACATCTGCTGACCAGGATTTAAGCCACAGCGCTCTGCGCGCCTGTATGGCGAATCCGGAATTCTTAGCCGTAAGTTTGGTTAAATGCACTACGGCATCCGAAACAAGCGCATTAGCCAGCTTAAGGGTTCTAATCTTGCTCAAAGACTCATCAAATGGTGCTGTGCGAATCACCTCTTCCAGAGACTCAAACCAGAATGCCGCTGCAGCAGTGACAGGCGCAATGCATGCAAGAGGCTGTAATATAAAACCTTGTTGAACAAACATTTTCTTAAGGTAACCCTCTAATTTTTTATCCATTGGATCTGAGAAAGCACAGCTATCCTCCACCGGGATAGTGGTACGCTTGGCTAAAGTAGAAACTGCTCCCTCCACCTTAGGGACCGTCTGCCATAAGTCTCGTGTGGTGGCGTCTATAGGGAACATTTTTCTAAATATCGGAGGAGGGGAAAAAGGCACACCGGGTCTATCCCACTCCTTGCTAATAATCTCTGTAAGCCTCTTTGGTATAGGAAAAACGTCAGTACACACCGGTACCGCATAGTATTTATCCAGCCTACATAATTTCTCTGGGATTGCCACCGTGTCACAATCATTCAGAGCCGCTAACACCTCCCCTAGCAACACGCGGAGGTTCTCAAGCTTAAATTTAAAATTTGAAATTTCTGAATCCGGTCTCCCCGAATCAGAACCGTCACCCACAGAATGAAGCTCTCCGTCCTCATGTTCTGCAAATTGTGACGCAGTATCAGACATGGCTCTCGTGTCATCAGCGCGCTCTGTTCTTAACCCAGAGCTGTCGCGCTTGCCTCTTAACTCGGGCATATTGTATAATACTTCTTTCATAACATTAGCCATATCATGTAAAGTGATTTGTAAGGACCTTGATGTACTTGGCGCCTCAATCTCACGCACCTCCCGAGCGGGAGACGAAGGTACTGACACGTGAGGAGAGTTAGACGGCATAACTTCCCCCTCGTTGTCTGGTGATAATTTCTTTATCGGTACAGATTGACTTTTATTCAAAGTAATATCAATACAATTGGTACACATATTTCTATTGGGCTCCACATCGGCTTTTAAACATAATGAACAAGCAGATTCCTCTGTATCAGACATGTTTAAACAGACTGGCAATGAAGCTAGCAAGCTTGGAAATTACTTTCAATAAGTTTACAAGCAATATAAAAAACGCTGCAGCGCTTTTAAAAAACACAGTTGAATAACAAAGAACTAATTCAGTTATAGTCAACAATTCTTTAAATGTATTAATTAGCAGAGGATTGCACCCATTAGCAAAAGGATGATTAACCCCTCAGTACCCAAAAACGGATATCAAATTAAGATTTAACGCTTTTATCACAGTCAAACACACTGTCACAGGTCTGCTGTGACTGATTACCTCCCTCAAAAACGAATTTTGAAGACCCCTGAGCTCTCTAGAGACGTCCTGGATCAAGGAGGAAGAAGCAGGAAGACTGTGCTAGAATTTTAACTGCGCAACAAGGCGCTAAAAAAGGCCCCTCCCACTCATTTACAACAGTGGGAGACCTGATATAACGGTTTCTATGCAGAAATATACGTTAGCCATGTGGAAAAAAATCATGCCCAAAAGGATTTATCACCAAAGTACCTCACAAAACGAATAACATGCCAGTAAACGTTTTAAAAACAAACTTTTTTTAATGTCATGCAAAGTTATCACTAAGCCTGCTACCAGTCGCTTCCACTGCAGATAAGGCTTAAGCATTATTTCAGTATTAACAGTATTTTCTCAGTCAAATTCTAGTCCCTAGAAAATAACTCTACTGTGCATACATTTATCAGCCTGATACCAGTCACTACTACTGCATTTAAGGCTGTACTTACATCATACGGGTAACAGCAGTGTTTTCTTAGTCAATTCCATTCCCAGAAAATATTATACTGCACAAACCTCATTTGCGGGGACCCCGCATGCTATTCCCATTTTCTGAAGTTACCCCACTCCTCAGAATGTCGAGAACAGCCAGTGGATCTTAGTTACGCCTGCTAAGATCATAGAAAACGCAGGCAGTTTCTTCTTCCAAATACTGCCTGAGATAGAAAAACAGCACACTCCGGTGCCATTTAAAATAACAAACTTTTGATTGAAGAATAATTAAGTAAAAACTCCAACTCCTCTCGCGACCTCCTTCTTTGTTGAGGGTTGCAAGAGAATGACAGGATATGACATGTGAGGGGAGGAGCTATATAGCAGCTCTGCTTGGGTGATCCTCTTGCAACTTCCTGTTGGGAAGGAGAATATATCCCATAAGTAATGGATGACCCGTGGACTGAACACACTTAACAAGAGAAATATGAATATTTCACATTCCAATGTTCTGCACATACAATAATATGCTCTATTTATTCATAAATACATATTTATCTTTATATCTGATGGTATTTTTGAACAATATATATCTATACCTATATATAGATGATTATATACAGCTATAGATATATACAGATATATATGAATATCTATTTTAAATAACATAGAACATATTCTGCTATGTGCAGAACATTGGAATGTGAAATATTTACAGTAAATACACAGTAAAACACTTAAATATGAATATTGCATAAATATGATTTTACATATTTTCATCTACTTAACTGCAAAGGGCTCCAATGCACTTATATATATGTCTATATGTGTATAGTTACATATGTATATATGTCTATATATGTCTATACATATATATACCGTATATATAAATATTTAAAAATAAAAAGAACATTTTCTTCTAAGTGAAGAGCATTGGAATGTTAAATATTTCTATTAAAACACAGTAAAACAATATATAAAAATGAATGAATACAAATTATTTTTCATGTTTAAAGGTATTTGAGTGCAAAGGACTCAAAAGTGTCCTACATCTATAAACACATAAATACACATGCATTTACATATACACACCCACATATATATATATATACTGTATATAACATAAATTATGCTTAACTGATAATTTCATTTCCATTGAGGGGAGGAGAGTCCACGGCTTCAATTGTTACTTAAGAACCTGGCCACCAGGAGGAGGCAGACACCCCAGCCAAAGGTTTAAATACCTCCCCCACTTTCCTCATCCCCCAGTCATTCTGCAGAGGGAACAAAGAACAGTAGGAGAAACATCAAGGTATAAATGGTGCCAGAAGATGAATAAAATTTAGGTCCGCCCATCGGAGATACGGGCAGGAGCCGTGGACTCTCCTTATATTATCAGGTAAGCATAATTTATGTTTTCCATCTAAAGGGGAGGAGAGTCCACGGCTTCATTCATTACTGTTGGGAACATATACCCAAGCTCTAGAGGACACTGAATGAAACCGGGAGGGTAAAAGGTGGACCCTAATCTGAGGGCACCACAGCTTGCAAAACTTTTCTCCCAAAAACAGCTTCCGCAGAAGCAAAAATGTAAAATTTGTAAAACTTTATAAAAGTGTGTAAGGAGGACCAGGTAGCTGCCTTTACAAATTTGCTCCATAGAGGCCCTTATTCTTGAAGGCCCAAGACGAAGCCACAGCTCTAGTTAAATGAGCCGTGATACTCTGAGGAGGCTTATGTCCCGCTGTCTCTTAAGCCAAGCAAATCAAGCTCCTCAACCAAAAGGTTGCGCTTCCCTGAATACAACACAAAAAGAGATGTAGACTGTCTGAAATCTTTCGTAGCCTGAAGATAGAACTTTAAGACACAAACCACCTCCAGGTTATGAAGTAACCTCTCATTAGAAGAAGAAGGGTTAGGACATAAAGATGGAACAACTATTTCCTGATTGATGTTACGGTTAGACACCACCTTGGGAAGAAACCCCAAACCAGTGCGAAGCACAGCCTTATCTGCATGAAAAACCAGATAAGGATGTTCACATTGCAAGGCAGCCAGTTCAGATGTGCCGATGCAATGGCCAACAGGAAAAGAACCTTCCAGGACAGAATCTTAATGTCAAAGGAGTGCATAGGCTCAAAGGAACCTTCTGCAATACCTTAAGGACCAAGTTTAAGCTCCATGGAGGATCAGACTGTCTAAAGACAGGCCTGATTCTAGACAGAGCCTGAACAAAAGATTGTATGTCAGGGAGCTCAGCGAGTCTCCTATGCAACAAGACTGATAATCCCGAAATCTGTCCCTTTAAGGAACTGGCGGCAACACCCTTCTTCAAACCCTTTTGGAGAAAGGACAGAATCCTGGATACCTTCACCTTATGCCAAGGATATCCATGCTTCTCACACCAGGACAAGTAAGTCCTCCACACCTTATGGTAGATGCGACGAGTGACTGGCTTCCTTGCCTGAATTAGTGTATCAATCACACTTTCATAAAAGTCTCTCTTAGCCAAGACTAGGCGTCCAATCTCCACGCAGTGAGCCTCAGAAAATCGAGATTGTGATGTTGAAAAGGACCCTGTTCCAGCAGATCCCTGCAACAGGGTTAACCTACACGGCGGAGAGGATGACATCCCCACCAGATCCACAAACCACGTCCTCTGCGGCCACGATGGAGCAATCAGAATGGCCGAAGCTCGCTCCTGTTTGATGCGTGACATTACACAAGGTATAAGTGGTAACGGTGCAAAAATGTAAGCTAGGCTGAACCCCCAAGGCACCGCCAAGGCATCTATCAGCTCTGCATGGGGATCCCTGGACCTTGCCCCGTATCGGGGTAGCTTGCAATTGAGTCTGGACACCATGAGATCTATCTCCGGCAATCCCCACCTGAGACAAATCTCTGCAAACACTTCGGGGTGGAGAGACCATTCTCCCGGATGGAAGGATTGCCTGCCGAGAAAATCTGCTTCCCAGTTGTCCACACCTGGAATGTGAATCACTGAGAGCGAGCAGCTGTGGAACTCCGCCCACTCCAAGATCCGAGAAACCTTCCTCATGGCTAGGGTGCTCCTTGTACCCCCCTGATGGTTGATGTAAGCCACCAAGGTAATGTTGTTAGTCTTGAAACTGATGAAGCTGAATGACCCCAGAGAAGGCCATGCCTTCAGAGCATTGTAGATTGCTCGGAGTTCCAGAATATTTATCGTAAGGAGATACTCCTCCCGGGTCCATTTTCCATGTGCCATCCTGGCACCCCAAGTAGTTCCCCATCCTGCCAGACTTGCATCCATAGTCACAATCTCCCAGGACGGTCTCAAGAAGGATGTCCCCATGGACAGTTGCTCCAGACAGATCCACCAAGAGAGGGAGATCCGAGTCCAAGCATCCATGGATATCTGCTGTGATAGATCTGAATGATCACCGTTCCACTGTCTCAACATGCACAATTGAAGAGGTCTGAGATGGAACCTGGCGAATGGAATGACGTCTATGCTGGAAACCATGAGTCCGATCACCTCCATACACTGAGCCACCGAGGGGCTTGAGAAGGACTGAAGTGCAAGACAAGAGGACGCAATCTTCCTGCGTCGATGGTCTGTGAAAAATATTTTCATGGACATAGAGTCTATTATCGTGCCCAGGAACTCCACCCTGTTGCTGGGAATCAGGGAACTCTTTCCTGAGTTGATCTTCCAACCGTGAGATTGGAGCAAAAGAAGAAGATCCCTCGAATGATCCTCTGCGAGACTGAGTGATGGCGCCTGGACTAGGATGTCGTCCAGATAGGGCGCCACAGCAATGCCTCTGGCTCTGGCCACTGCAAGTAGCGCCCCCAGAACTTTCGTGAAGACTCTCGGGGCCGTCGCCAGACCAAAGGGGAGGGCCACAAACTGGAAGTGTTGATCCAGAAACGCAAATCTTAGGAACTTGAAGTGGTCCCTGTGAATTGGCACATGAAGGTAAGTGTCCTTCTAGTCTATAGTTGTCATGAACTGTCCCTCTTGAACTAGGGGAAGAATAGATCTGATCATTTCAATTTTGAACGATGGAACACTCAGAAACTTGTTTAAACACTTTAGGTACAGAATCGGGCGGAACGTGCCCTCCTTTTTTGTAACCACAAAAAGATTTGAATAGTACCCTAGACCCCTTTCTGCTCGGGGTACTGGTACGATAACGCAGAGAGAGGAGAGATCCCTCACACACTCTAGAAAGGCGTCTCTCTTTTCTGGTCTTGAAGACAGGTTTGACAGGAGGAATCTGCCCCTGGGCGGATGGGATCTGAACCCTATCCTGTAACCCTGGGTGACAACCTCCAGAACCCAAGGGTCCTGAACGTTCTGTAACCAGGCTTCTGAGAATAGAGATAAGCTGCCCCCTACTTGATCCGGAGACCGGTCGGGGGCCGTCCCTTCATGACGATTTTGTCTCGGCAGGCTTTTTGCTCTGCTTAGACTTGTTCCAAGAATGAGCCGGCTTCCAAGTTCCCTTGTACTGGTCCGCTTTCACGGGGGGCTGCTGGCGCTGGGTCTTGTCTGCACGAAAGGGACGAAAAGTAGATCCTTTAGGATTAGCCTTCTTATCCTGTGGTAGGAAAGCTCCCTTGCCTCCCGTGATGCCAGACCCTGTTCTCATATACCTTATCAAGCTTAGGAATTGCAGGTTCCTCCGGAAGCTTCGGTTACGGAACCTCCAGAGTAGCAAGGACTTGCTTCAGCAAAAAAGTGCAAATTCTCTATTCTAAACCTAAAGTCAGGCTCCTCCGCAGCCGGAGGTTTACATGACACGGACTCTGACCCAGAAGGGGTCTCCTCCAAAGAGTCGGAGTGGGCCTCGTCATTGTATAATGCCTCTGATATTTCCATAGGCATAGACAACCCATGGGCTGGGCCACTCTGATATGCCCTACGCTTGCGCTTAGCAGAACATGGTAAGGCATGGATCACTTTCAATACCGCCATTTGCAGTTGATCCACAAAATCTGACGGCCAACGAATCTCTCCCGCAGGAATAATGGTTGGACCCTGGGGCGCTGTATGTGCAATTGGAGATGAATGCAGGGAACGCACCTCACGGGATGGGGCACCCTCAGAGGTGGACGGCTCAGTAGTACTAGACATTTGTTGACTTTTAGATGTTGTAACTTTATTAAGGCATGTGGAACATAGTTGAACAGGCTGTTCTACCAGAACCTCCTCACAATAAACACAGGAATGAGACCTTGTTATAGAGGGAGAACCCTCTAACGTGTCAGAGTCCTCCATAGCTTGCACTGTTATTATGGACTAGATTAACTTAATAAATAGGCACCTTTATAACCTCCAATGGCCGGGGCACTCACCACCTCCTATGACCCGGACTACAGAAACCGTTTTGTCTCCTTTGCCACTGATCAACAGAGGAAGAGAGATAGCCACACCCAGTCACATGGAATGCCTGGCAGGACCGACCCTGCCTAAGGAGAAAACGCGCCAAAAAAGGGCAATACTCCCGTAAGTCACCTGAAAGTTCCACACATTGCCAGAGCCTCATCTCGCAAATAACGCAGCAATGACACAATAAACAATATCATGTATAAAAAAAAACCTGTTCAATAATCCCCTTTCCAGGAATATTAACCCTTGATTCTTTAAAGATAAGAGGCGTCACACTGTGACCCTGTCTTCCATTTTATCATTATGTAATAAAACATTAAACACTCTTACCAGAATCTACGCTGTGGAAGAGGAACACGGTCCTTCAAGTGTGACAGGTTAGTAGCCTAGCTCCTGACATGGACTTGACTTGAGTGTAAAAAAGCAAGCAGCGAAACTCGTCAACACTGATTGCTTGTGGAGCTCTTAATGAGTTGGGATGGTTTCGCAGAAAGACTCTCCCTGCATCTCCGGACTCTAACTTTCACCCAGGCTCTCAATGAGAGGCTGACAGGACTACTCAAAACTCCAGTCCCAATGTGAAGAGTACCACCCTCCATAAGAGACTACTCCAATCTTCAGCACTTCTCTGCCGTCCTCCTGTGACGAAAGGCAAAGAATGACTGGGGGATGAGGGAAGTGAGGGAGGTATTTAAGCCTTTGGCTGGGGTGTCTTTGCCTCCTCCTGGTGGCCAGGTTCTTAATTCCCAACAGTAATGAATGAAGCTGTGGACTCTCCTCCCCTTTAGATAGAAATATATATATATATATACATACACACATACACATATTTTGACATATATGTACACATAAAAGCCCTACCCAGTCAATTACCTTGTCATATACCATATCCCTATTAACCCTTACAAAAACATTTTTATTAATATTTATATAAAATATTTGTTATCAGAAAGTGTATATATGAGTGTAATACTTTATTTTAATGTATTTATGTTGTGTTCGGTGAAACTTTTTTCTTAACCCTTACACTTTACGTTAGGTCACTGGTTTTCAAACCTGTCCTCACCCCCCCCAACAGGCCAGGTTTTCAGGATCACCTTGGATGAGAGCAGGTAAAATAACCAGGTTTACTAATCAGCTGATTATTTCACATGTGCTCCAGTTCAGATATCCTCAAAATGTGGCCTGTTAGGGAGGTCTGAGATCAGGTTTGAAAAGGTCTTCAGAAACGCTAATCTAGTGACCTCAAAGTTTGTTTGTTTGCTTTCAACTTGTAATATTTGTGCTAGTTAGCACAGTCGCGATACTGCTTATTACATCCTGCGCTAACCATAGCACAACACTTGTAATCCAACCCTATATGTTTTAATACATTTATTCTATTTTTATTGACCAATATAGTTTGAGCTCTGACTATTGTTTCTATTGCTATGTCTTTTTCTGTAAATTTTAATATAAGCTTAAAGGGATATCAAACCCAAATTTTTTCTTTTGTGATTCAGACAGAGCATGCGATTTTAAACAACGTTCTAATTTACTTCTATAATCAATTTTTCTGTGTTCACTTGGTATCTTTTGTTGAAAAGCAGGGACATAAGCTTGAGACGTCCTATGTCTGGAGCACTATATTGCGGCAGTTTTTGCAAGAATGTTCATCATTGGCAAGAGCCGTAGATGGCAGCGCTATGTCCTGTCATATAGTGCACCAGGTGCCTACCTAGGTATCTCTTTAAGACAGGATATCATGGGAACGAAGCAAATTTGATAATGTAAGTAATTTGAAACTTGTTTAAAATGTTATGTTCTGTCTGAGTCACATAAGATTTATTTTTGGGTTATGTATCTCTTTAAACAGTTTTAACTTTATCTATTTTTAAGTAAAACTATTTTAAAATGTTTAATCGTTTGTTTCCCAGCTTTATACATATTATTGAATGTACCTTTAATACTTATAATACACGTACAAGTACTTACCAATCTTCTCAAAATGAAATGTAGTTCTTATAACAAAGAGCTTAGCCAGAATTGTTATCGAAGGTACTGAGTGTAATCCTTTGAAGTAGATAACCAGAGAATGTTAATTGATTCTCATTGAAGTGCATTTTTGTGCTCCATGTAATCTTGCTACCCAGTGTATGTAAAGACGGCTTCTCTGTTTTCAAGCAAAGCAACCACCAAATGCTGAAGCCGCAAGTCTTCTACTAGTCTTTATTGTCTCACTTATGTTTTATGTCTAAAAAGGAGCCACAGTGCACACACACATATGAGGAAGCAGGGATTTTCATTTGTTAATATGACTTAAAGGGACACTGAACCCAATTTTTTTCTTTCTTGATTCAGATAGAACACGCAATATTAAGCAACTTTCTAATATACTCCTATTATCATTTTTTCTTTGTTCTCTTGCTATCTTTATTTGAAAAAAGAGGGCATCTAAGCTAAGGAGTCAGCCATTTTTTGGTTTAGAACCTGGACAGCACTTGTTTATTGGTGGGTGAATTTATCCACCAATCAGCAAGAACAACCCAGGTTGTTCATCAAAAATGGGCCGGCATCTAAACTTACATTCTTGCTTTTCAAACAAAGATAGCAAGAGAATGAAGACAATTTGATAATAGGAGTAAATTAGAAAGTTGCTTAAAACTGCATGCTCTGTCTGAATCACAAAAGAAAAATATCTGGGTTCAGTGTCCCTTTAACAAATAATTGTGCAATATGAAGAAAGAAAAAAACACAAAAAAAACAAAAACAATGGTATTAGCAAAATAATACTGGGTTGTGATAATTGTACTTAGTATTTCATTATGTTATAGAATCTTATCAGATTTTGTATTATACAAATTCTGTTTGAATATTTAAAACAGTTTGACATCTTACTTGAGTTCTAGTATTAATGTTATGTTACCATGTAAAGTACATTTCATTATACTTCATTTATATATTATCTACAAGAAATCACATTATAATAGTGGGTTATATTGTTTAGAAAATCCTATCAAAAACAGAATTTATGCTTACCTGATAAATTACTTTCTCCAACGGTGTGTCCGGTCCACGGCGTCATCCTTACTTGTGGGAATATCTCTTCCCCAACAGGAAATGGCAAAGAGTCCCAGAAAAGCTGGCCATATAGTCCCTCCTAGGCTCCGCCCACCCCAGTCATTCGACCGACGGACAGGAGGAAAAATATAGGAGAAACCATATGGTACCGTGGTGACTGTAGTTAGAGAAAATAATTCATCAGACCTGATTAAAAAACCAGGGCGGGCCGTGGACCGGACACACCGTTGAAGAAAGTAATTTATCAGGTAAGCATAAATTCTGTTTTCTACAACATTGGTGTGTCCGGTCCACGGCGTCATCCTTACTTGTGGGAACCAATACCAAAGCTTTAGGACACAGATGAAGGGAGGGAGCAAATCAGGTTACCTAAACGGAAGGCACCACGGCTTGCAAGACCTTTCTCCCAAAAATAGCCTCCGAAGAAGCAAAAGTATCAAATTTGTAAAATTTGGCAAAAGTGTGCAGTGAAGACCAAGTCGCTGCCTTACATATCTGATCAACAGAAGCCTCGTTCTTGAAGGCCCATGTGGAAGCCACAGCCCTAGTGGAGTGAGCTGTGATTCTTTCAGGAGGCTGCCGTCCGGCAGTCTCGTAAGCCAATCGGATGATGCTTTTAAGCCAAAAGGAAAGAGAGGTAGAAGTCGCTTTTTGACCTCTCCTTTTACCAGAATAGACGACAAACAGAGAAGATGTTTGTCTGAAATCTTTTGTAGCTTCTAAATAGAATTTTAGAGCACGGACTACGTCCAAATTGTGTAACAAACGTTCCTTCTTTGAAACTGGATTCGGACACAAAGAAGGTACAACTATCTCCTGGTTAATATTTTTGTTAGAAACAACCTTTGGAAGAAAACCAGGCTTAGTACGCAAAACCACCTTTGTCTGCATGGAACACCAGATAGGGCGGAGAACACTGCAGAGCAGATAACTCTGAAACTCTTCTAGCAGAAGAAATAGCAACCAAAAACAAAACTTTCCAAGATAACAACTTAATATCTATGGAATGTAGAGGTTCAAACGGAACCCCTTGAAGAACTGAAAGAACTAGATTTAAACTCCAGGGAGGAGTCAAAGGTCTGTAAACAGGCTTGATCCTAACCAGAGCCTGAACAAATGCTTGAACATCTGGCATAGCTGCCAGTCGTTTGTGTAGTAAGACAGATAAAGCAGAAATCTGTCCCTTTAGAGAACTTGCAGATAATCCTTTATCCAAACCTTCTTGCAGAAAGGAAAGAATCTTAGGAATTGTTATCTTATTCCAAGGTAATCCCTTGGATTCACACCACCAGATATATCTTTTCCATATTTTATGGTAAATCTTTCTAGTTACCGGTTTTCTGGCCTGAACCAGAGTATCAATCACAGAATCTGAAAACCCACGCTTTGATAGAATCAAGCGTTCAATCTCCAAGCCGTCAGCTGGAGGGAGACCAGATTTGTATGTTCGAATGGACCCTGAACCAGAAGGTCCTGTCTCAAAGGTAGCTTCCATGGTGGAACCGATGACATATTCACCAGGTCTGCATACCAAGTCCTGCGTGGCCACGCAGGAGCTATGAAGATCACAGAGGCCCTCTCCTGTTTGATCCTGGCTACCAGCCTGGGAATGAGAGGAAACGGTGGAAATACATAAGCTAGGTTGAAGGTCCAAGGCGCTACTAGTGCATCCACTAGAGTCGCCTTGGGATCCCTGGATCTGGACCCGTAGCAAGGAACCTTGAAGTTCTGACGAGACGCAATCAGATCCATGTCTGGAATGCCCCATAATTGAGTCAACTGGGCAAAAATCTCCGGGTGGAGTTCCCACTCCCCCGGATGGAATGTCTGACGACTCAGATAATCCGCTTCCCAGTTTTCCACACCTGGGATGTGGATCGCAGATAGATGGCAGGAGTGATTCTCCGCCCATTGTATTATTTTGGTTACTTCTTTCATCGCCAGGGAACTCCTTGTTCCCCCCTGATGATTGATATACGCAACAGTCGTCATGTTGTCTGATTGGAATCTTATGAATCTGGCCTTTGCAAGCTGAGGCCAAGCCCTGAGAGCATTGAATATCGCTCTTAGTTCCAGAATGTTTATCGGGAGAAGAGACTCTTCCCGAGACCATAGTCCCTGAGCTTTCAAGGATTCCCAGACCGCACCCCAGCCCACTAGACTGGCGTCGGTCGTGACAATGACCCACTCTGGTCTGCGGAAGCTCATTCCCTGGGATAGGTGGTCCTGGGATATCCACCAACGGAGTGAATCTCTGGTCTTCTGATCTACTTGAATCACTGGAGACAAGTCTGTATAGTCCCCATTCCACTGTTTCAGCATGCACAGTTGTAATGGTCTTAGATGAATTCTCGCAAAAGGAACTATGTCCATTGCTGCAACCATCAACCCTACTACTTCCATGCACTGAGCTATGGAAGGACGTGGAACAGAATGAAGAACTTGACAAGCGCTTAGAAGTTTTGACTTTCTGACATCTGTCAGAAAGATCCTCATTTCTAAGGAATCTATTATTGTTCCCAAGAAGGGAACTCTTGTTGACGGAGACAGAGAACTTTTTTCTATGTTCACCTTCCATCCGTGAGATCTGAGAAAGGCCAGAACGATGTCTGTATGAGCCTTTGCTTTTGAAAGGGACGACGCTTGTATTAGAATGTCGTCCAAGTATGGTACTATTGCAATGCCCCTCGGTCTTAGAACCGCTAGAAGGGACCCGAGTACCTTTGTGAAAATCCTTGGAGCAGTGGCTAATCCGAATGGAAGGGCCACGGCGAACCTTAGGAACTGATTATGTTCTTTGTGGATAGGAATATGTAGGTACGCATCCTTTAGATCCACGGTAGTCATAAATTGACCTTCCTGGATAGTGGGTAGAATCGTTCGAATGGTTTCCATTTTGAACGATGGTACCCTGAAAAATTTGTTTAGGATCTTTAAATCCAGAATTGGTCTGAAGGTTCCCTCTTTTTTGGGAACTATGAACAGATTTGAGTAAAATCCCATTCGGTCATTGGAACTGGGTGTATCACTCCCATCTTTAACAGGTCTTCTACACAATGTAAGAACGCCTGTCTCTTTATTTGGTTTGAGGATAAGTGAGACATGTGGAACCTTCCCCTTGGGGGTAGTTCCTTGAATTCCAGAAGATAACCCTGAGAAACTATTTCTAGCGTCCAGGGATCCTGAACATCTCTTGCCCAAGCTTGAGCAAAGAGAGAGAGTCTGCCCCCCACTAGATCCGGTCCCGGATCGGGGGCTACTCCTTCATGCTGTTTTGTTAGCGGTAGCAGGCTTCTTGGTCTGCTTACCCTTGTTCCAGCCTTGCATCGGTTTCCAGGCTGGTTTGGACTGTGAGGCATTACCCTCTTGCTTAGAGGATGCAGAATTAGAGGCCGGTCCGTTCCTGAAATTACGAAAGGAACGAAAATTAGACTTATTCTTGGCCTTGAAAGGCCTATCTTGTGGGAGGGCGTGACCCTTTCCCCCAGTGATGTCTGAGATAATCTCTTTTAATTCTGGTCCAAAGAGAGTTTTACCCTTGAAGGGGATGTTAAGCAATTTTGTCTTGGATGATACATCCGCTGACCAAGACTTTAGCCAAAGCGCTCTGCGCGCCACAATTGCAAACCCTGAATTTTTCGCCGCTAATCTAGCTAATTGCAAAGCGGCATCTAAAATAAAAGAGTTAGCCAACTTAAGTGCGTGAACTCTGTCCATAACCTCCTCATATGGAGTCTCTCTACTGAGCGACTTTTCTAGTTCCTCGAACCAGAACCACGCTGCTGTAGTGACAGGAACAATGCACGAAATGGGTTGTAGAAGGTAACCTTGCTGTACAAAAATCTTTTTAAGCAAACCTTCCAATTTTTTATCCATAGGATCTTTGAAAGCACAACTATCCTCGATAGGAATAGTAGTGCGCTTGTTTAGAGTAGAAACTGCCCCCTCGACCTTAGGGACTGTCTGCCATAAGTCCTTTCTGGGGTCGACCATAGGAAATAATTTATTAAATATAGGAGGGGGAACAAAAGGTATGCCGGGCTTCTCCCACTCCTTATTCACTATGTCCGCCACCCGCTTGGGTATAGGAAAAGCGTCGGGATGCACCGGAACCTCTAGGAACTTGTCCATCTTGCATAATTTTTCTGGAATGACCAAGTTGTCACAATCATCCAGAGTAGATAACACCTCCTTAAGCAGTGCGCGGAGATGTTCTAATTTAAATTTAAATGTCACAACATCAGGTTCAGCCTGTTGAGAAATTTTTCCTGAATCTGAAATTTCCCCATCTGACAAAACCTCCCTCATGGCCCCTTCAGATTGGTGTGAGGGTATGTCAGAACAATTATCATCAGCGCCCTCCTGCTCTTCAGTGTTTAAAACAGAGCAATCGCGCTTTCTCTGATATGCAGGCATTTTGGATAAAATATTTGCTATGGAGTTATCCATTACAGCCGTCAATTGTTGCATGGTAATAAGCATTGGCGCGCTAGAAGTACTAGGGGCCTCCTGCGTGGGCAAAACTGGCGTAGACACAGAAGGTGATGATGTAGAACCATGTCTACTCCCTTCATCTGAGGAATCATCTTGGGCAATTTCATTATCTGTGGCAGTACTGTCCTTACTTTGTTTGGACGCTATGGCACAATTATCACACAATTTTGAAGGGGGAGACACATTGGCTTTCATACATATAGAACATAGCTTATCTGAAGGCACAGACATGTTAAACAGGCTTAAACTTGTCAATAAAACACAAAAACCGTTTTAAAACAAAACCGTTACTGTCTCTTTAAATTTTAAACAGAGCACACTTTATTACTGAATATGTGAACAAATATGAAGGAATTGTTCAAAATTTACCAAAATTTCACCACAGTGTCTTAAAGCATTAAATGTATTGCACACCAATTTTCAGAGCTTTAACCCTTAAAATAATGAAACCGGAGCCGGTTACAGATTTAACCCCTATACAGTCCCAGCTACAGCCTTTGCTGTGACTTTACCAAGCCCAGAGGGGAATATGATACCAAATGACGCCTTCTAGGAGCTTTTCCAACTACTTTCAGGTCCTCACACATGCATCTGCATGTCTTGCTCTCAAAAACAACTGCGCAGTAATGGCGCGAAAATGAGGCTCAGCCTACAACTGGGAAGGCCCTTCCTGACTGGAAAAGGTGTCTAACATAGTGCCTGACGTTAAAAAACGTTCCCCAAGTTTATAAGTGTGAATTATCAGCAAAAACATGTATAAAATGTCCAAATAAAGCAATCGATTTAGCCCATAAAAGTGTCTACCAGTTTTATAGCCCATATTAAGCCCTTTATTCTGTTTGAGACTAAGAAAATGGCTTACCGGTCCCCATGAGGGGAAATGACAGCCTTCCAGCATTACAGAGTCTTGTTAGAAATATGGCTAGTCATACCTTAAGCAGAAAAGTCTGCTAACTGTTTCCCCCAACTGAAGTTACTTCATCTCAACAGTCCTATGTGGAAACAGCAATCGATTTTAGTTACTGTCTGCTAAAATCATCTTCCTCTCACAAACAGAAATCTTCATCTTTTTTTGTTTCAGAGTAAATAGTACATACCAGCACTATTTTAAAATAACAAACTCTTGATAGTAGAATAAAAAAAAAAACTACAACTAAACACCACATACTCTTAACCATCTCCGTGGAGATGTTGCATGTGCAACGGCAAAGAGAATGACTGGGGTGGGCGGAGCCTAGGAGGGACTATATGGCCAGCTTTGCTGGGACTCTTTGCCATTTCCTGTTGGGGAAGAGATATTCCCACAAGTAAGGATGACGCCGTGGACCGGACACACCAATGTTGGAGAAATGATGTTTATACAAAAAAATCCCAAAGGCTTTATAAGCACAGTGTATGTGTTCCACACATAGTTTAATAAACTAACCATGTTCTATTTTTTTACATAGTTTGCAAATACCTTTTCAAATTTCACATCTAAATTTTAGGGTCTCTAAACTTAAACTATTATCTTCTTAAATCATAATTTGCCTTTGAAAACATAAAGTGGAAAGCTAGAATGAAAACTGATATTGTAGCTCTAGAATTGTTACTAGGATTTATTTAGTTTTTGTAGGGGAGACGGTAATTTTGCTAAAATAATAAAATTCTTCTTTTACAATAGTTACAAATCCAGATACAATAGAGTTTACATAGAAGGATTTGCACTCAAGTGTAGACATAATCCAGAGCTTTTATACGCATGTAACATGTCACAAGTGGATAATATGGTAGTACGTCTGCTGAGAGGTTTGTAACCGTTAAACAGACATTATTTTGGTAGATAAAGCTGTCAGTAAAAGGTTTTAGTTAAACCAAACGAAAACTTTCTTTTTTTTTTCTTCTCTGTAACTAGATTATCTTGGGAAGCAAATGGAAAACAGAACGAAAACACCTGCATGTTCATTTCTTACCAAATATGCCGTAACCTTTTGAGTGAAGCGCTGACAAGCTTAGTATAGGGAATGTGAGCTGAGATCACGCAGGATGGGTGTCACTGCACAGTCTGGTAGGCACCCACAGTGATATATAAATCGTTCTTTGGGACACTGCAATATGCTACTCCATGTTTCTAATAGCTCTATCTATCTATCTTTCTATCTATCTATCTATCTATCTATCTTTCTATCTATCTATCTATCTATCTATCTATCTATCTATCTATCTCTCTCTCTCTCTCTCTCTCTCTATATATATATATATATATATATATATATACCTGTATATATATCTATATCTATCTATCATCTATTGTGTATCTATCAATTAAGATAAAGAATTATAATCAAAAGGCCACTACCTGCAGGTAATATAGCACCTTTAAGGCCTGTGGGGCTATTTTGGGGTTAAATATCCAATTTTACATTAACAAGCCATTAAGAATGAAAAATCTCTGCCACATTTTATTTATTCTGATTAAGTGTTCAAACTTCTATAGGTCAGAGCAGTGTAAGTCTACATCTTTTTAAATCTGTCTTTGTATAACAATCAAAATAATACATATATTTAATGTTTAATTTTCCTAAATAGACATCTCCAGCTATAAATGCAAATTCAGTAAAGCAAGAACTATCAGTATTTTATTGTATATAACAATACGTTTTGTTTTCCAGCTTTAATCGAATACATTATATAGAGTAAATGAGGAAGAGAAAGCAGTAACAGCAATGGTACGACACAGAGAAATGCTACATCCCTTATTGGGTTAATAAAACTAATATGTTTCAGCTGAAAAGCTTAACATTTGTTTTGTACAAAAATATCCACCAACATCTAAGGAGAGGTTTTGTTGTTAGATACATTTTGTACTAAGCTTTTCAACAGGAACAGGATTTATCAAAACGTTTACAGATATATTAAAGGGACATTGGCTCACAGCATGTTCCAGCTCAGAAGCTGCAGGATTTGCAGCTACCAAGAGATACTTTATCTATGTGTTTAACCCCTTTGTGAGGCTAAAAACATGTAGGGGTCAATTACAATCCTTTAGTAAAGCTTATTCAATTATTTATCTACAAAATTCTCACCTACTTTTATTTAAATTTTGTGGAAAACTTTCCAATTTGCTTCTGTTATTAATTTGCTTTGTTCTTTGTTGAAGAGCTACATATGTAGGCATCTAGAGCACTACATGGCAGGAAATAGCGCTGCCCTCTAGTGCTCTTGCAAATGGATAACATTCTAGCAAAACTGCTGCCGTATAGTGCTACAGACACGTGCATGCGCCTGAGTAAATTAGAAAGCTCTATCTGAATCATAGAAGAAAATGTTTGGGTTTTATGACCCTTTACAAAGACATATACACATATCTATGCACTCACCTTATCGCACACTAAGACATATACACATATCTATGCACTCACCTTATCGCACACTAAGACATATACACATATCTATACACTCACCTTATCACACACTAAGACATATACACATATCTATGCACTCACCTTATCACACACTAAGACATATACACATATCTATACACTCACCTTATCACACACTAAGACATATACACATATCTATGCACTCACCTTATCACACACTAAGACATATACACATATCTATGCACTCACCTTATCACACACTAAGACATATACACATATCTATACACTCACCTTATCACACACTAAGACATATACACATATCTATGCACTCACCTTATCACACACTAAGACATATACACATATCTATACACTCACCTTATCACACACTAAGACATATACACATATCTATACACTCACCTTATCACACACTAAGACATATACACATATCTATGCACTCACCTTATCACACACTAAGACATATACACATATCTATACACTCACCTTATCACACACTAAGACATATACACATATCTATACACTCACCTTATCACACACTAAGACATATACACATATCTATGCACTCACCTTATCACACACTAAGACATATACACATATCTATGCACTCACCTTATCACACACTAAGACATATACACATATCTATGCACTCACCTTATCACACACTAAGACATATACACATATCTATGCACTCACATTATCACACACTAAGACATATACACATATCTATGCACTCACCTTATCACACACTAAGACATATACACATATCTATGCACTCACCTTATCACACACTAAGACATATACACATATCTATGCACTCACCTTATCACACACTAAGACATATACACATATCTATGCACTCACCTTATCACACACTAAGACATATACACATATCTATGCACTCACCTTATCACACACTAAGACATATACACATATCTATGCACTCACCTTATCACACACTAAGACATATACACATATCTATGCACTCACCTTATCACACACTAAGACATATACACATATCTATACACTCACCTTATCACACACTAAGACATATACACATATCTATACACTCACCTTATCACACACTAAGACATATACACATATCTATGCACTCACCTTATCACACACTAAGACATATACACATATCTATACACTCACCTTATCACACACTAAGACATATACACATATCTATGCACTCACCTTATCACACACTAAGACATATACACATATCTATACACTCACCTTATCACACACTAAGACATATACACATATCTATACACTCACCTTATCACACACTAAGACATATACACATATCTATGCACTCACCTTATCACACACTAAGACATATACACATATCTATGCACTCACCTTATCACACACTAAGACATATACACATATCTATACACTCACCTTATCACACACTAAGACATATACACATATCTATACACTCACCTTATCACACACTAAGACATATACACATATCTATACACTCACCTTATAACACACTAAGACATATACACATATCTATACACTCACCTTATCACACACTAAGACATATACACATATCTATACACTCACCTTATCACACACTAAGACATATACACATATCTATGCACTCACCTTATCACACACTAAGACATATACACATATCTATGCACTCACCTTATCACACACTAAGACATATACACATATCTATGCACTCACCTTATCACACACCAAGACATATACACATATCTATGCACTCACCTTATCACACACTAAGACATATACACATATCTATGCACTCACCTTATCACACACTAAGACATATACACATATCTATGCACTCACCTTATCACACACTAAGACATATACACATATCTATACACTCACCTTATAACACACTAAGACATATACAGATATCTATACACTCACCTTATCACACACTAAGACATATACACATATCTATGCACTCACCTTATCACACACTAAGACATATACACATATCTATGCACTCACCTTATCACACACTAAGACATATACACATATCTATGCACTCACCTTATCACACACTAAGACATATACACATATCTATGCACTCACATTATCGCACACTAAGACATATACACATATCTATGCACTCACCTTATCACACACTAAGACATATACACATATCTATGCACTCACCTTATCGCAACACTAAGACATATACACATATCTATGCACTCACCTTATCACACACTAAGACATATACACATATCTATGCACTCACCTTATCACACACTAAGACATATACACATATCTATGCACTCACCTTATCACACACTAAGACATATACACATATCTATGCACTCACTTTATCACGCACTAAGACATATACACATATCTATGAACTCACCTTATCACACACTAAGACATATACACATATCTATGCACTCACCTTATCACACACTAAGACATATACACATATCTATGCACTCACCTTATCACACACTAAGACATATACACATATCTATGCACTCACCTTATCACACACTAAGACATATACACATATCTATGCACTCACCTTATCACACACTAAGACATATACACATATCTATGCACTCACCTTATCACACACTAAGACATATACACATATCTATGCACTCACCTTATCACACACTAAGACATATACACATATCTATGCACTCACCTTATCACACACTAAGACATATACACATATCTATGCACTCACCTTATCACACACTAAGACATATACACATATCTATGCACTCACCTTATCACACACTAAGACATATACACATATCTATGCACTCACCTTATCACACACTAAGACATATACACATATCTATGCACTCACCTTATTGCACTATTAAATGAAATAACGTACAGGTCCTGCACCCTAGAACCCACTTTGTTTCTTGTTAATCCTACGCATTTGGTTTTTGGATTATGAAATCTGGAGGTTAACAACACAGGTAACTCTTTAGGGTAATTAAAGGGACATTCCAGCCAAAATTGGAATCCACATGGATGCATTTCACTTTTGAATAGAATAATCTTTATAATATAAATATATTAGTAAAAAAATGCTTCTAATAAAAGCTATAGCTGTTTCAAAGGTGTATTTAAAGGAACATGAAACCCAACATTTTTCTTTTGTGATTTAAGTAAAACATACAATTTTAAATAACTTTCTAATTTACTTCTATTATCTAATTTGTTTCATTCTCTTTGTATCATTTGTTGAAGGAGCAGCAATGCACTACTGGTCTCTAACTGAACACATGGGTGAGCCAATGAGAATCAGTATATATATGCAGCCACCAATCAGCAGCTAGAACCTAGGTTCTCTGCTGCTCCTGAGCTTTCCTAGATAAAACTTTCAGCAAAAGGATAATAAGACAAGGAAGCAAATTAAATAATAGAAGTAAATTGGTAAGTTGTTAAACATTGTAAGCTCTGTCTGAATCATGAAAGAAAAATGTTGGGTTTCATGTCCCTTTAAGTATTTACAGTGCACCAGCATTTTAAGCACAGGACATGCTCAGAGAGCATAAGATGCTTATACCATCTGGTAATGACTCAATTTGTTAATTGCTAATATGATAGAAGCCCCACTGGTGCACTGAGCAGCTGCAGTATTCACAATGTTGGTGCACTGAGAATATCTAATTATGCCTCTTATGCACATGCATATGGCTTCCATCTTGAGGATATCTCTGCCTCGCTCCACAAGACTCTCCCCTAGCGCTCCCTAGAGACTCTACTATTCAGGGATGCACACAACCTACACTAACCTTTCCTAACTCCATTGCTATCCCCTCGAACCCCTTAGCATGTAAGCCCATGAGCCCAGCTGCTTGCTGATCACCTTCATAAGAGCCGACTACAACAGTGCGACTCTCAGCTGGGCCCTCTAATCATCTGTTCCCTATAAATGTTACCTTGTATACCGCCTATGTTTATAGCGCTGCGGAATCTGTTGGCGCTCTACAAATACCTGATAATAATAATTATAAAAAAAATGCACGTGCAGAGAAAAATGTTACCTTGTATACCGCCTATGTTTATAGCGATGCGGAATCTGTTGGCGCTCTACAAATACCTGATAATAATAATTATAATAATAATGCACGTGCAGAAAAAAATGTTAACACTAAACCACTTTTACTAGAAGCATCTCTGCCAATACTACAGGTATATTACAAATATGATTCTATTCAAAGATTTAATTCATCTATGTGCATTTCAATTTTGACTGGAATGTCCCTTTAATGTCAGAAGCATCTTGCAATTGTGATCACTGAAAAAAACACACACTGGCAATACCGGACACATTTCAGGAATCATTATCTACCGAAAACAAGCGCATGATTGTGACAAAATTGACACCAAAGGAAAAATGCCTGCTTTAATTTATTATAGCATTTACCTTTAGATTTCCTTTTACATCAGAATCTGTAAAGTGCAAACCTAGCAGAGCTCATCTGGGGTGCCCTGGACCCACCACTCTTAATCATCTGAAATCCTCTCCTCTTGCAATGAGTTTCTTTTTGCATTAAGTATTAAACAAAATAACATTTGCACAGATTCAGTCTAAGACGAGGAGAATTTAGTAGCTCAATATTTTTTTTAATGCCAAAGACCAGCTGCCTACCAGACTAAGCTGATGTTGACTGATTTTGGGATGCAGGCCATTTTTACACAGTGTGGTACATTTGGAATGCATAACTCAACTACAACACATTATTCTTTTAGTCTGTATTTTAGTCCATACGATTATCTAAAAACTTTGGTACATTGTTGAGAATATACCCTCACAAAACTAGGCACGTTATTATCAAGAATAGAATAAAACAAAGTAAGTATAACATTAAACATTTTCATACATTCATAAAGTATATTATCAATCAAGCTCTGCATTTAATTAGATTTGAATATAATATAAGGGCCAGATTATAAAAGGAGTGTAAAATATAGCTTCCACGAAAGCGATATTTGCGCTGCCCTTTGTAATACCAGCGCACGCAAATGTGTGCTGAGATTACAAGGGAGGTGCAATGCGAACAATTGCACGGAAGCACTGCATTAATGAGAGAGCACTTCCATAGTCTCCAATGGGAGCCTCAGTCTCATGTCATCAAATACGGCAGGAGAACTAGCGCAGCACAGGGGGGTATGTATGCCTACACATATTAACACATACATATATATTTACTGGGAACACAAAGACCACGATATAAAGGCACTTTTCAGTGCCATTTTTATTTCAACACCCCACACCCGCCAACGTTTAACCCGTTAAAACTACCTCCTGCAGCTATTAATAAAACATTTTTTACAAGAAATGCTACTTTTTTATTTTATTTTAAAGGGCACACTACACTACCTCTTTGCAGAAATTAACATTGTCAAAGGAAAAACAGGTAATATCATTAATGAAAGTCATTAACAAATGTACAGGTAGTCCTCAGTTTACGCTGGGGTTAGGTTCCAGGAGGAATGGTTGTAAATCGAAACCTTTGTAAATTGAAACCCAGTTTATAATGTAAGTCAATGGGAAGTGAGGGGGTTAGGCTCCAGGCCCCTCTCAAAATTGCCATAAGTAACACCTAATACATTATTTTTAAAGCTTTAAAATGAAGACTTTAAATGCTAAACAGCATTATAAACCTAATAATATAGATTGTATCATCATCAAACTAAGTTTAATGAACAAAAAAATTTGCTAACAGCACCTATTTAAATAATCACACAACAGACTGCATCATCATCAAACTAAGCTTAATAAACAAAAGCTTTTTTTTACTTGCATTTTTCTGCAATCAGTTCCCTGCATTG
This sequence comes from Bombina bombina, assembly GCF_027579735.1. Taxonomy (NCBI): domain Eukaryota; kingdom Metazoa; phylum Chordata; class Amphibia; order Anura; family Bombinatoridae; genus Bombina; species Bombina bombina. Next base: position 245,094,313 of record NC_069507.1, read on the forward strand.
TGAGCATGTTAGATAATATTGGGTCTGCACCTATTCTAGGTCTGCAGTGATTAATAAGCAGTTAGGCACCTTCACCTCAAGCTGCTGGACAGGAAGATAATAGGGAAGTGGCTGCTAAAACTTGTTGCTCGATAGCTAATGTCTTCTCTGTGTACACAGATCAATTTCAGGCTCTAGATTAATCTCTTTTATTTATCTGTATTTTTAAAATCAGTGTCATTGGCTTAGATTCAATAAAACTTGCTAGAACATCACAAAGTCTTACAAACCTTAGAAAACACATCAATTAAAACAAATACCCTCTTTAAAATAGACCACTGTAACATATAAAAACAAAACTTTGAAAAGGTTCAAGAGAAATAAAAAAAATTAAAAAATGAGACAGCTTTTAAATAGTGAGACTCGAGCAAGAGACAAGATACTTCACAAACGTAATAGAGTCGATGAATTTTGAATTCTTGAATGAAAAACTCCCAACCACACCTCTAAAAATCCCCAGAATGCCCCCGCCAGCTGCTTGTTCGTGTCTGCAAGGTGTCTGGGTCCTTTCTCATTTTATCACGTAAAACTACCCTAATAAAACCGACGCATGGATAGTTTACAATATGAACATTTACAATGCCGTTTGCGAGTGTGTTTATTAAGCGTCATGGTTATAATTATAATGTTTCTAAATTGCTAGTGGTTCTTGTTTGCAGTGCAAGATATCACGTATTGGAGCACGTAACACAACAAGCCATATGCAAACCAGTAAAGGAAATTACCCTCATATTGCAGCATTTGGTTAGTTCTAACAATGGATATATTAGAACAGAGCACTTCTTTTCTACTATATCCAGTGCTGGAACTAACCAAATGCCAGGAATGAATACAAAAAGAATGTCAAAATACAAAATTGTCTAAATATAACTATAAATGTTAAAGGGACATTTAATGCATCTCCCTTTAATTTTGGGCTCTGCCATTTTGGAGCCTAGATTTTACTGTAGGAATTTGAAGGAGAGTTGCTGGAATGCAGTGAAAGCCATATTTCAACAGGGGAACACCTATAATTAGAGGGAGGTGGGGGATACCCTCAATACTAAGCTTATAAAATGTCTTTAGGCTTCGATTACAAAGGTAGCACTATTAATATTGCAGGACCAAGCTACAATTAGAGGCCTATTTATCAAGCCGTCAACAGCAAATACGCTGGAATTCCGCAGCGTAATTGTGGAGAGCTTGATTCCCCTTAGTTATCAAAGCCTACTGACCGGCAAAAGTAGAATTTTGTGACGTAACATACGATACGCCGGTTTCAGTCCGACACAGATCGATGCTTACATCACTACAGATGTTCCGAATGCAAATTCGGCACTATCTGACTACTTTTGCTAGTTAACAAATGTCTAACAGGTACGCTCGCCACTATTCCGGCCCAGCGTACCTGCTTTTCAATCCGCCGCCCTAGAGGCGGCGGATGCCATAGGAATCAATGGGAGTCTGAAAGCAGCGAAAGCTCATGTTTGCTGCTGCCCGATATCCCATTGATTCTTATGGGAGAATAAAAGTTATGTTTACACCTGACACCCTAACATATACCCCGAGTCTAAACACCCCTAATCTGCCACCCCTGACACCGCCGCCACCTACATTATACTTATTAACCGCTAATCTGCTGCCCCCTACACCGCCGCCACCTACATTATACTTATTAACCCCTAATCTGCCACCCCCTACACCGCCGCCACCTACATTATACTTATTAACCCCTAATCTGCCACCCCGACACCACCACCACCTACATTATACGTATTAAACCCTATCCTGCCGCTTCCGGAGCTTACCGCAACTAAATAAAGTTATTAACCCCTAAACCTAACAACCCGCTAACTTTATATTAAATTTTAACTCATCCCTATCTTATAATAAATGTAAACTTACCTTTAGATTTAAATTAAACAATATTAAACTATTTATTAACCTACCCTAACTGTTATACTAAAATTACATTAAACTATATTAAACTATTAATTAATCTACCCTATTATACTAAAATTACATTAAACTATAATAAACTAATAATTAACCTACCCTAACTTTTATACTAAAATTACATTAAACTATATTAAATTAATAATTAATCTACCCTAACTTTTATACTAAAATTAAATTAAACTACAAATTAAATTAACTATATTATATATATAATCACCTAACCCTACTCAAATTATTTAAATCTACACTAAAAAATTACTAAATAACAAAAAAATAACAACTAAGTTACAAAAAATAACAAACACTGTTACACAAAAAAATAAAAAATTAAAAATAAATTATCAAAGATTTAAACTAATTACACCTAATCTAAGGGCCCTATGAAAATAAAAAAGGCCCCTAAAATAAAAAAAACCCTAGACTACAATAAACTACAAATAGCCCTTAAAAGGTCCTTTTGCGGGGCATTGCCCCAAAGAAATCAGCTCTTTTACATGTAAAGAAAAAATACAAATACCCCCCAACAGTAAAACCCACCACCCACACAACCAACCCCCCAAATAAAAACCTAATCTAAAAAACCTAAGATCCCCATTGCCCTGAAAAGGGCATTTGGATGGGCATTGCCCTTAAAAGGGCATTTAGCTCTATTGCAGCCCAAGCCCTAATCTAAAACTAAAACCCACCCAATAAACCATTAAAAAATCCTAACACTAACCCCCGAAGATCGACTTACAGTTTTGAAGATCCGACATCCATCCTCCAAGAAGCTGGCAGAAGTCTTCATCCAAGCGGCCGAAGTCTTCATCCAAGCCCGCAGAAGTCTTCACCCAGACGGCAGCTTCTATCTTCATCCATCCGGCTGGGAGCGGCTCCATCTTCCAGACATCCGACACGGAGCATCCTCTTCCATCGTCTTCTTCGGAATGAATGTTCCTTTAAATGACATCATCCAAGATGGTGTCCCTTAGATTCCGATTGGCTGAATTCTATCAGCCAATCGGAATTAAGGTTGAAAAAATCCTATTGGCTATTGCAATCAGCCAATAGGATTGAGCTTTCATCCTATTGGCTGATCCAATCAGTCAATAGAATACGAGCTCAATCCTATTGGCTGATTGGATCAGCCAATAGGATGAAAGCTCAATCCTATTGGCTGATTGCAACAGCCAATAGGATTTTTTCAACCTTAATTATGATTGGCTGATAGAATTAGGGGTTAATAATCAGAATAAAATAACTGCACCAGGCAGTTTTTGGGGACTTAAGTTAGTGGGAGTGGGTTGTTAGAAAAAAACAGCCTGAAAAGTGTTCCCAGAAAATATATATGTATTTAAGCATATAGATTTATATTTACAATTTGCTACCCATCTCACGGCATGAGAACAAGGCTCCCATTTGAGCCTATGGAAGCGTGCTCATGAGCGCAATGCTTCCCAACTTGTAATACCAGTGCACGTTAGCGTGCACTGGCATTACTTGGTGGAGCGCAAATATTGCTTTTACAAAATCGATATTTAGCGCTCTACTTGTAATCTGGCCCTTAATGGAGTGTTCATTAAGTTGACTGAACTGATGTATGTGTAACAACACTAGCCTTGGTTCACTAACAGCCCTCTCCAAGCACTCCAGTCTCCCTAGTTCCTATACTGTTGTATGAAGCCTATTCACTAAAGCTCACTGATGCCTCTGTTATTTAGTAAATGAGCTTCATAAAATAACATCCAAACTGGGGAGTTTGTTGAAGGCTGACAATGAATCTTGCTAGTTTTTTTAAACATTAATTCTGTTTTTTTATGTAGAGTATTTCCCCTATGAAAATAATGAGGGTAAACTGATATACATAGTGGAAGAGACATAAGTTAAATGTTTATTTAAATAAACAAGTCTGTGCTGCCAGTTGTGATGCAGGATTTGGCGAGGTGGGGGGGGGGTGTAATGTCTTCTGGGACCTGGCTGGATTCCACCAGCTGGTAGTGTTTTCAAGTGATTATCATTTTTTAGATTCAAAATGACCTGATGCAGAGTTCAGCTGAATAAAATATCTTCGTTAAAAGGCCCAGTGTCCTATACCCAAACTATGCCCCTTATTTTGTACATTCTACAACAGGCCCGCACTCTAGCCACCCCTTGCAATACTCTATCTCCTAACCACATCATCTTTTTGGTCCTGTCAGATTCTATTGTTAGGTACAGATGACACAAATAGCAAAGAATTCAAGCTGAACTATCTAGGTGTTTAAATGGCTTGGTTATCACATCGCCCCATGTGACCGGGCACAAATAGAGATAAGGGCTGTCAAGAGGGGAACTGGAATTAAATATCAGGAGGTTTTCAGGCTGCTCTAACTGACCTGACAGTAAACAGATGTCTGCTATAGGCTGAGTGTCAAGAAAATGATCTGCTCGGAATAAGACAAATATCTCACAAGCTAAAAGTAACAGAATAAAATAGAAGATGAAATCAATAGTATTTTGTGTGGGTCTAAGGCATACTGCTAATTGCTTAAATATCTTTTAAATGGATCTTAAATACTTTTTATTTGTATCAGAGAGTGGTTCTTCCACATCTAATTATCATGTCTGGCTCAAAGATTTTGAATGGAGATGGATTTTTAGTTATGTGCCCAGAGAGTTTCTTCCCCCACAAACATGTGTCTTACAATTTTTCTATAACTAGACAATGTTTTTTTTTAATTTTAAATGGACACAGTATTAAGACAATAAACTGCTGTCAAGTTAATTTCTTGGCACCATTTCTCAAGTGGATTAAGGTCTGGACTTTGGCTAGGCCATTAAAGAACTCAGTACACTGTGTGTTTACCATTACTGCCTTCTTGAGAGATGAAGCTCTGTTTACATTCTCTTGCCGACTATGGGCTAGATAAGCAATATCACGACTGCAGAAAATTACGGTATGAGGAGCGCTAAAAAAGCTAAGCAAGCTAAAGTGTTATTGATATAAAAGATTTATTCCTTTTAAGAAAACCGCCAATATGCAATTGGCTAAAAGCTACTAAAAGTGCTAAAAGTTATCTATATAATGTAACCTTCATGCTGGTATATAACAGCTATCCTAACGATAAAAATTATATAATATATATATAAAATTGTATGCACAAAAAACGTTTCCGTTCTCAAATAAATTAATGAACAAAGTTAGAATTATTAAAATATATGAACAGTTGAAATATATAAACAATAAAATGATGTGAACAATAAATTGTGCAAAAATATGCGTTTCCATGAGTGTCTTGAAAAAGGCCGAAACGCGTAGACGCTTCAAACCTTCTAACGGCTCAGGTTCTTTTTCTTTTTTGACCCCCAAGTCTTATCCAGTTCATTGGTAAGCATAATACTTATATCCGCACAAGACCCCTAGCAATATTACACTATGTACTTTTATTTTTTATAGGGAGATTGACTCATACTTCTGTGAGAATTCCTAATGTTTTGAAGATTCCACATATCCCAACAGAGGAATTTGGATATATTCTAAATACTTATATTCTATTTTTATTTTTTGCATAAATATACAAGTTTTTCACTATTTTTCACACCTAGATTGGCCTTTCTATTTTTTCATAATTTTTTGTATTTTTGGTGTACACTATATTTTGGACACTTATATTGACATACATTGATACATTTTGGACACTTTCATTTGGACACTACTTTTTGGCTATCAGACCTTTTACTATAAAGAGAGTTTCTATCACAAGGAAAGTTACAATTAGTTATTGGACACTTGTGGAAACACGCATGTTTTTGCACAATTTATTGTTCACATAATTTTATTGTTTATATATTTCAACTGTTCATATAGTTTAATAATTCAAACTGTTTGTTTATTGATTTATTTGAGAACGGAAACGCATTTTTTGTGCATACAATTTTATATATATAATATAATTTTTATCGTTAGGATAGCTGTTATATACCAGCATGAAGGTTATATTATATTGATAACTTTTAGTAGCTTTTAGCCAATTGCATATTGGCGGTTTTTGTGAGAGGAATAAATCTTTTATATCAATAATACTTTAGCTTGCTTAGCTTTTTTAGCGCTCCTCATACCGCATTTTTCTGTTATTTCACTTAAGATCTGGTTGAGAGATCTTGCTTACAAGAGGAGTTTGTGTGATTTTAACTTTTGGCGCTCTATGTTCCCTTTTTCCACCAATATCACAACTGCACTCCTGAGCTCATATCACCCTACCTAGCTTTAATCTTCAACAAAGAATACAAAAAGAACACGCACATTTGACAATTGAAGTAAATTGGAAAGTTGTTTTAAATCACATCTGAATCATGAGTTTCATTTTTACGTTACTGTCCCTTTAAATGGGTTTATCGATGGAATATAAATAGATTTTAAATTATATATGAGATACATTGTGGTAAATGTAACAATGCTATTCTCTCAATAAACTAAATTGTTGTAATTCACAGCATTCTTAGATGTTAGAATGTTTAAAATAGTGTAAAATGTAATCGATAACAGGGGTTGGCAAATTATTTTAAAGTAACTGGGTAGCTTAAAAATAACAAAATGATTCTTATCTTATCTCTCCTTTTTTATTTATTTAGTTTTATTTCAAACTAGGTGAATGTTGTAGCCATAAAGTATAATGATGGCAAACAAGTGGAGGAACTATGACGGGGCATGTGCGTATGCTGCATCTTAAGAGTGCTGTGCCAAAAGACATCCCCAAATATCCATAATATTGGGAAGCCTCTGTGCACAGAAATGTCAAGAAGCACTTGCTATGCAAACAGACTGAGCTGTGAATGTCTCTCTCCCACACAAGCAAATTCTTCCAAACCTACTTACATTTCTGTTCTAGGCGATGAGAAAACTGCCTTCTGCGGTAATCTATAGTGTTGTACAGCACTATGTTCTTATGCACTAGACAGAATAAATGCCAAACAGGCAGATATGCTAACAAGCTAATAGCTTAAATCCTTTCTAACTAAAGGCTTCTTGGATTCAAATACTAAGATGCACTTTTTAAATTGTAGCCGAAATATTTTTGCAAGCATGTTTCTAGTCATAATGATCACTATTGGGATCTTTGCACACAACCAGCAGTGATACATACTGCAATGACGTGCATTTGTCATCTAGAAATGTGAGTACCTGCAACCTACAGCTTTGTACTCCACAGGTTAGTTACATGTACAGTAAAGCATCTTGTTATCCTAATTTAATTCCACAAATGTGCATTAGGCTGAAAAGATGTTGTTAAATTCTATCAATATTCTGATAATCAAATCAGCTAGCTGCACCTCAAATCACAATCAGCTGACACATATACTGTATGTTACATAGAAAACTCTCCCAGGTTTCAGCATCGACTGATGACCATCACACATTTCTGGTATATGAGCTCCAATGAACCAGCGTAGAACTTTCCAGACTAAACAAACCATGAACGCTGTTTCCCAAGAAATCTTGGCAATGCAGACAGAATCTTTATAGAGAAGTAAATGTTAAGCAATGTTTATTGGCTGTAAACAACTCCAGTGAGAGTACGTTAACACTTCAGGATGAAAATACATTTCTCTAGGGATCTCTTTAGACTGCAGTATTGTAATAACATCCGCCAGTTTCCAGTCAAACATGAACATTTTGTGCTAAAATCATTAAAATGGTAACGTACTTTTAGTGCCCTCAATGAGAGCTGATTCAGACAATAAGTAACATATCAGCCAGGCTAAGATGCCCATACCACACTCACCTACATTCACTGGAAAAGGCTGCGTTATTCATAGCCATTCACTAAAGCAAGAGTGTTGAGTGAGGCATCATGCATTTGCTGCACAAAACAATAACTGGAGAGTTGGTCAAGTCTAAGGAACTATTATTGGTAATTTCAAAAATGTTACACCATAGAAAAATTCAATTCTTTGGCATAATGTATCAACTAACTTGTGTTTTAGTGCAATCAGAGCAGCTTTAAAAGCAGCTGTGTATTTGCAATATTCACAACACACACTCATCATTTAGCACAACACATACAAATATACATACATACCCACATGAACATATATACACATGCGCACACATATACATACACATGCATACACACACATACATACATATACACACATGCATACATACATACACACACATGCATGCATACATACAGAAAAACACATACATACATACACACACATACATACACACACACACACACATGCATACATACATACACATACATACATACATACATACACATACATACATACACATACTTACATACACATACATACATACATACACATACATACATACATATACATACATACATACACATACATACATACACACACATGCATACAAATACACACATGCATACATACATACATACACACACATGCATGCATACATACAGAAAAACACATACATACATACACACATACATGCATACATACACACACATGCATACATAAATACACACACATGTATATATACATACATACACACACATGCATACATACATACACATACTTACATACACATACATACATACATACATATACATACATACACATACATACACACACATGCATACATACATACACACACATGCATACATACATACACATGCATACATACATACACATACATACATACACACACATGCATACATACATACACACACATGCATACATACATACACACATGCATGCATACATACAGAAAAACACATGCATACATACACACACATGCATACATACATACACACACATGCATACATACACACACATGCATACATACATACACATACATACACACACATGCATACATACATACACACACACATGCATACATACACACACACATGCATATATACATTCACACATGCATACATACACACACACATGCATACATACATACATACACATACATACATACACACACATGCATACATACACACACACCCACATGCATACATACATACACATACATACATACATACACACACATGCATATATACATACAGAAAACCATATGCAGATGCTGAGCAAAAAGTGAACATTTGAGTTTGCATACACATACATTTAAACATATACACACATACACATACATACACACACAAATATACAGACATGCACATGCATACATACACACATATACACACATACACATACATACACACATATACACACATACACATACATACACACACAAATATACAGACATGCACATGCATACATACACACATATACACACATACACATACATACACACATATACACACATACACATACATACACACACAAATATACAGACATGCAAATGCATACATACACACATATACACACATACACATACATACACACATATACACACATACACACACATACACACAAATATACAGACATGCCCATGCATACATACACACATATACACACATACACACACAAATATACAGACATGCACATGCATATATACACACATATACACACATACACATACATACACACATATACACACATACACATACATACACACATATACACACATACACATACATACACACACAAATATACAGACATGCACATGCATATATACACACATATACACACATACATTGCGCATGTTGATGTAGGTTTGATTGCACACATTATGAATTAATACTATTGGTTAAAGAGACATGGTACTCAAAATTATCTCTCTACCAGCAAACAGAGAAATTTTCACAATGTGCTCCATTTGTTTTTGAAAATGGAACTTCTTGTGCTAAATAAACCAGCTTTTTATATGGGAGCTGTTCCTATCATCCAGTGAGCAATTGAGTCCCACCATGTCCTTTTTACCAATATACATTTATATACACACACTCCCTTTCCACTCAAATACCTTTGAAAGTTGAAAAAATATTTTTTAACAATTTTAATATTTAATAATAAGTTTAACTGTGTTTGTACTGTAAGTATTTTACATTACAATGTTTTTCACTTATAAGAAAATGCTTTTTTTATTTTTAAATATTTATTCCTATATACAGATATAAATTCATATAGACTTACTGGTATAGATATATATTTTACAAACAAATAGTCATATATATATAGAAAGCATAAATTATGCTTACCTGATAATTTCATTTCTTTCTGAATGAGGAGAGTCCATGGCATCTTTCCTTACTGTTGGGAAATATTGAACCTGGCCACCAGGAGGAGGCAGACACCCCAGTCAAAGGCTTAAATACTCCCCCTACTTCCCTCATATCCCAGTCATTCCTCCAAGGGAACAAGGAACAGTAGGAGAAATATCAGGATATAAATTGTGCCGGAAGAGAAAAACAAATTTCGGTCCGCCCATCGGAGTATACGGCCGGGAGCCGTGAACTCTCCTCATACAAAAGGAAATTAAATTATCAGGTAAGCATAATTTATGTTTTCCTTCTTAATATGAGGAGAGTCCACTGCATCATTCCTTACTGTTGGGAAAACTATACCCAAGCTCTAGAGGACACTGAATGATAACAGGAGGGGTAAAAGAAAGGCGGACCCTAATCTGAGGGCACCACAGCTTGAAAAACCTTTCTCACAAAAGCTGTTTCCGTAAACGTATAACACTCCTCAAACAAAAAGTTAAGGAAGTCGAAGAAGCCTTCAGACCCTTACGCATCCCAGAATAGATAACAAACAAGGAAGAAGTTTGCCTAAAATCCTTAGTAGCTTGAAGATAAAACTTTAAAGCTTGAACCACATCCAGATTACGAAGTAAATGTTCCTTCAAAAAGAAGAAGGATTAGGACATAAGGAAGGAACCAAAATCACCTGATTGATGTTACGATCAGACACCACCTTAGGTAGAAAACCCAAGCGGGGACGTAGAATAGCTTTATCAGCGTGGCACACCAGATAAGGAGACTCATATTGCAAGGCAGTCATTTCAGAAACTCTGCGTGCCGACGCAGGACAACAATTTGATGTCAACCGAATGCATAGGCTCACACGGAGCCTGTTGCAAAAATTTTAGAACAATTAGGACCTTGTCCTTTAGGTTTGTTCTTCTTATCCTGCAGTAAGGCACCTTTGTCTCCAGTAACCGTGGAGATAATGGAGTCCAGGCCTGGAACAAATAAAATCTTTCCCTTAAATGGGAGGGAAAGAAGTCTTGACTTCGAAGTCATGTCCGCAGACCAGGACTTCAGCCAGAGTGCCTTATGGGCTGGAACAGAAAAACCTGAAGTCTTGGCATTCAGGCAAATTATTTGCATCACAAATAAAAGAATTAGCCACCCTTAAGTTCTTAATTCTTTAATGGATCACGTCGAGGGGACCCTCCACCTCGATCAACTCAGATAAGGAGTCGCACCAGTAGGTAGCTGCTCCAGCAACCGCAGCAACAGCCGCTGCCGGTTGAAACAAATATCCCATATGTTGAAACATCTTTCTTAACAGAGTTTCTATTTTCTTATCCATGGGCTCAAGACGGACTATCCACAAGTGGGATAGTAGTGCGTTTAGCAAGCATGGAGATAGCGCCATCCACCTTGGGGATGGAGCCCCACAACTCCAATTGAGAATCCGGCACCAGGAACAATTTTCAAAGGAAGAAGAAGGGGAAAATGAAGAACCAATTCTTTTCCATTAATTCTTAATAATGTTCGCCATCTTTACGGGAACCAAGAAAATCTGTCGTACAACCCTGTCCTTGTAGACCTTATCTGATTTAGGAATCAAAGGTTCCTCAGGCAATTTGGGCTCTAGAACCTCTAACATAGCAAAAACTTCCTTCAACAGAAAGAATAAATGCTCAATCCTAAATCTAAAGTCTGGTTCCTCCGCAGCTGGAGGCCTAGAGGCAGCACATTCTGACCCAGAAAGAGCACCCTCTGAAGTATCAGAGGAGCCTTCATCATCGGATAATCTTGTATCAGATAAATCCAATAAGCTAGTAGATGACCCCTGGGAAGGAAAGCAATATTTAACCTTTCGCTTGCGCTTAGCAGGGCCAGGTAAAGCACTAAAGGCCGTAGACACTGCCGTTTGCAATTGATCAGCAAAGTCTGGCGGTAAAAGGGCCCTTCCAGATGGATGATTAGGAGTGCTAAGGGAAGCTGCATGTGTAATAGGAGATGACTGTAGGGTACGCACCTCACGGGACGGAGACTCCTCAGAGGTGGACGGCTCAGTGGTACCAAACATATTAACTTTCTTTGACATGATTACTTTATCAAGGCATGTGGAGCATAATTGAGCAGCCGGGTATACCGTGGCCTTCTCAAAATATAGACAGGTATTAGATTTAGGTAAAGAGGGCGTACCCTCTAACGCATCAGAATCCTCCATAGCTTGTGCTTATAAAGCAGACTATAGATAATAATATAAAACATCACCTTATACCCACAATGGCTGGGCACTCACCACCTCCTATGACCCAGGCCAAACAGAGAAACCTCTTCTTCTCTGGTAAACCGCACGTCAGGAAAGAGGAAATCAGTGTAATAACACCCGGTCAAATGGTGCTCAATGCAGGACCGCCCCTGCTATAGGAAAAAAGCACGCCAAGCCTTTCAGGCTGCGCAGCTTTCAAAAACGAAAGTAAAACCTGTACGTTCCAACATCTGCCTGAGCCACATCTGTCGGATCATGTCCAACACAGGGTTGATAAATCAGCCCCATGGACTTTCTGAAAGGATAACATAAAACAAAAGCTTTGCTAAGTATTAACATATTAACATGGCTACAGAGAAATAAAACGAGATTATGAGACCAGTATTAACATATGGTTAATATTGTTGCACAAATGTACAATATGTCTGTATTATTAATATCATTTACTAGAGGTGGTAAACTCTCAGGAATCAAAGAGCCTAAACTTTATTGATCATTTAACCAAACCTCAGATTATTAGGCAGGGCAACATTATATAAATCAAACACTTCCTTCCACACACAGTAAAATACCTTTAATGTCCCATACATTTAGCACTCCTTTATATGAAATGTATTTGTCACATGATATTGAATAAACAAATCTAAGATTATTTATCCTGGACTTGTTAACAGCTGCAGCACTCACAAAAGATGGATTGTGTTTGCAATGCCAGAGCAACTAGGCATAAGAAACCTGCAGGAAGAGACGGATTTCTAGGGACCAAAGAGAATGGATTCATATCTCAGGCACAAGACAAGTGTTCAAGCTCAGAGCAAGTCTGGGCAGCTGGTATAGAGTGGTGTAATAGCCAGAGCAGCAAACCAATACTAACGTGCATAAGCAATTAATCATAGCTAATGAGAAAATGCTTTTTAACAGAATAAGTTTTGCACATTAGTGGTGCACGTGTACCTTAATCCCAAGAAAGAACAATTTACACAGCAGATAGAGACAAATACAAACGCCTGCACATGAATATTGTCAGTGAATTTGATTTAATGTTTCCCTTTATACAAAGTAGCTAAGTTTCTAGATAATTTCAGCAGTAATAAGACATCAGTGAGTCTCGTAAGCTATTGCATGAAGACATCATGAACCTGGTCTACTATTGAGCAGTAAATGTTCAGAAATGGCAACTCAGCTAAAACTATCAAACTTACAAATGCCCTAGTCTCAGGGAACATTATGTGTTAAATTGAGTTTCTCAGTAGGGGACAGAACTCACATGTGTCTGTCTATAAAGCCTCTGATGAAATGTAAAATATCGCATAGTCACAACGCATTCATTTTTTTAGACGTTTTGTGACACAGTTGTGCTATTGTGACAGATTTTGACAATCTGTTGGGATTTGTCGTTAATTCCTATTCTTTATTTTTTTGCACATCTGTAACAAACTAGAATGACTGTGTCTGAGGCTAAGGTAATATTACCCCAGTCTTACATCCAGTTTTAAAGAAGCTGTGACTTAGCAGCCAGCCTTTCCCACTTCAGACCCATAATCTATTTTTACGGTCTCTTAAAAATCACAGTGGAAGTAAACACTCTCAGAGTGGATCAGCTGCTTTGTGGTGTTATAAGGCATTATCAAGTCATTCCAATTAGTTAATACGGCGATAAATGAGTTTGCTATGATCTGTGCTGACATATTTACAAGGCTCACTGTCATTACATTAAAAGAAAACACTGCTCAGAAACGGAGCGGGGGCTCATGGGACACTAAATGAGGATAAAGCAAAAACCGCTTACAGTTATAAGCCAGTGCACTGACCAGAACCACAGCGCACTCAGCCATCACCTATGAGACAGCTACAATATATGACACAAATAACAGATCATGGCATAGGCTAATATATAAGGAGGACGTAAAGGGACATTCCAGCCAAAATTGGAAATCACATGGATGTATTTCAGTTTTGAATAGAAGCATTTTTGCAATGTACATGTATTAGCAAAAGTGCTTCTAATAAAAGCTATAGCTGTTTCAAAAGTGTATTTAAGTATGCACCGTGCACCAGCATTGTAAACCTAGCACATGCTCAGAGAGCTAAGGCGCTTCTACCATCTGGTAATAACTCAATTTGTTAATTGAAGACATGATACAAGCCCCACTGGCGCTCTAATCAGCTGCAGTATTTTAAATGCTGGTGCACTGAGAACATCTAGATATGCTTCACATTCACGTGAGAAAAATGCTAACACTAAAACAGGGATAACTTTTACTAGAAGCTTTTTTGCCAATACATTTATATTGCAAATATGTTTCTATTCAAAGATGTCATTCATCTGTGAGCATTTAAATTTTGATTGGAATGTCCCTTTAAAACTAAATTTATTGGAATAATGTTCATGAAGAATAATCAAGGACTAAAAATGTTTTCTGTTTACAGTTACAGTGATTTAGCCAGAGTATATCTTCTTGTGATACTATATAATCAAAGGATATAACACACAAAAAAATTTCTTTCATGATTCAGATAGAAAATATTATTTTAAAAAATGTTTACAGTTTTACTTCGTTCTCATGTTATTCTTTGTTTAAAGGGACGGTATACACCAATTTTCATATAACTATAATAGACACTACTATAAAGAAGAATATGTACAAATACAGATATAAAAATCCATATAAAACCTTTTAAAAACTTACTGTTGATGAGGTTAGGCTGAGACACACACTGAAAGGGGCTTAGAAAACTGGAAAAACAGACAATCCTCCTCCCTTGCATATAAAAAGACAGCTTACACAGACAAGAGCAGCAGGAATCTGTAGACCTGGGTCTACATCTGATACTTTGGGGCATTGTTAGGAGTCTGAAAACCAGCACAATGTTATGAAAAAATAAGCAAAACTATACATTGTTACAAAAACACTCCCAGATGGGCTATTTAAAGGGCAAGTAAACCTACAAAATAATGCTATATAATTCTGCAATCAAAAGCTTTTAGAGATTTTTTTATTCCAAAATTGAACTTACCTGAACTCTGATCCAGGTTCAACTGAGCGGGTCTTGTTTTTTAAAAGCACTTCACGGGCGCAGTGTCTAGTCATAGCGTGCCTGATCGTGCCATTAAACTGAATGTAGCTCGCTCCCGCTACCAGACCAGAGTGGGAGCGAGCTACATTCAATGTAATGGTGCGATCAGGCAAGCTGTGACTAGACAGCACGCCTGTGAAACGCTTTTGAAAAACAAGAACCGCTCAGTAGAACCTGGAGTGGAGTTCAGGTAAATTAAAGTTGCCGCTAAGCTAATGTTATTTAATTATGCACTATGTGCAGAATTATATAACATTATTTTGTAGGTTTACTGTTCCTTTAAATGGATCATCTACAAAACATTTATGCAAAGAAAAATCTAATGTACAATGTCCCTTTAAGAGATATCTAGATAGTTCACATGCATATGTCTGGAGCACCGCATGACAGGAAATAGTGCTGCCATCTAGTGTTCTCGCTAATGTATAACGTTGATGCAAGATTGCACATGAGCGCTATTTTGCACTTGCGTGCAATCCCGCCCCCTGCCTGAGCAGAGCCAATCACGCACGGGCAGGAGCTGTCAATCTCCCCGGTCGGACGAGATGCTGCTTGATAAATACTGAGAGAACCTGCAGTTGGAGCTTGGTGAACGGCTTGAAAATCGAGTCCACTCCTGAACGTAGCTTCCTGCAGTTCAATGAAGGATAACAAGAAAACAATGACATGTGACAAAAGACGTACAATGAAAAGTTGTTTAAAACTGTATGTTCTATCTAAATCATGAAAGCTATACATTTGGGTTTTATGTCCCTTTAAGAGGCTGTGAAAGTCAAAATTAAACTTGCACGGTTCAGATAGATGTGATTTTATGAGAACTGTATTTTGTTCTCTTGGTATCCTTTGTTGAAAGCAAAGTAGCTAGGTAAGCTCAGAAGCAGCAGTGCACAGTGCGCTAGTTGGTGATTGGTGGCTATGCACATATGCCACTTGTTATTGGCTCACGAGATCTTTTCAGCTAGCTCTCAACAGCGCGTTGCCTATCTACATCCCCTTTGCAAGGGTTAAACATAAACAATAGTGCAATAGTAGAATGCAGATTCCCCCCCTATAAGGAACCCATTGGTTGCAGGTCTCATTCTCATTCTGTATATTTGGAAATACATTATTCTATAGAATATATACAGTTTTGTGAATATTAATCCTCATATATTATGTCAAGTTGGAAATAAAATGATCAATATATTACATAGACATCGTACCTGTCTGTGGTGATGGAGCCCACAGTCATTTGTTCCTTATCATGTAAATATAGTGCTAGGTTATTCTAAAACAAATGAACTGCACTGTGATATTATTGTCCAGTTAAGCCGTATATCACAGTAACTCTGCTAGTTTATAGTACCTAACTGGTCTCATGTGACAATCACAGTAACTCTGCTAGCTTATAGTACCTAACTGGTCACACTTGACAATCACAGTAACTCTGCTAGTTTATAGTACCTAACTGGTCTCACGTGACAATCACAGTAACTCTGCTAGTTTATAGTACCTAACTGGTCTCACGTGACAATCACAGTAACTCTCCTAGTTTATAGTACCTAACTGGTCTCACGTGACAATCACAGTAACTCTGCTAGTTTATAGTACCTAACTGGTCTCACGTGATAATCACAGTAACTCTGCTAGCTTATAGTACCTAACTGGTCTCACGTGACAATCACAGTAACTCTGCTAGTTTATAGTACCTAACTGGTCTCACGTGACAATCACAGTAACTCTGCTAGTTTATAGTACCTAACTGGTCTCACGTGACAATCACAGTAACTCTGCTAGCTCAGTGATTTTTAACCTTTTTTGTGCCGTGGCACACTTTTTTACATTAAAAAATCCTGTGGCACACCACCATCCCAAAATTTTAAAAAAATCACACATTGTACCCTAATACAGCATATATATATATACACATACACACAAACACACACATACTGTATGTATTGTGCTGTTATGCCATGCCTCCTACAAACTACCCCTGCACTGGGAGTAAAAAACAAGCAAAGTTTAAAAAATATGTCACACTGTTGTCAGTCTGCCGTGGCACACCTGAGGATCTCTCACGGCACACTAGTGTGCCACGGCACACTGGTTGAAAAACACTGTGCTAGCTTATAGTACCTAACTGGTCTCACGTGACAATCACAGTAACTCTGCTAGCTTATAGTACCTAACTGGTCTCACGTGACAATCACAGTAACTCTGCTAGTTTATAGTACCTAACTGGTCTCACGTGACAATCACAGTAACTCTGCTAGTTTATAGTACCTAACTGGTCTCACGTGACAATCACAGTAACTCTGCTAGCTTATAGTACCTAACTGGTCTCACGTGACAATCATAGTAACTCTGCTAGCTTATAGTACCTAACTGGTCTCACGTGACAATCACAGTAACTCTGCTAGTTTATAGTACCTAACTGGTCTCACGTTACAATCACAGTAACTCTGCTAGTTTATAGTACCTAACTGGTCTCACGTGACAATCACAGTAACTCTGCTAGTTTATAGTACCTAACTGGTCTCACGTGACAATCACAGTAACTCTGCTAGTTTATAGTACCTAACTGGTCTCACGTGACAATCACAGTAACTCTGCTAGTTTATAGCACCTAACTGGTCTCACGTGACAATCACAGTAACTCTGCTAGTTTATAGTACCTAACTGGTCTCACGTGACAATCACAGTAACTCTGCTAGCTTATAGTACCTAACTGGTCCCACTTGACAATCACAGTAACTCTGCTAGTTTATAGTACCTAACTGGTCTCACGTGACAATCACAGTAACTCTGCTAGTTTATAGTACCTAACTGGTCTCACGTGACAATCACAGTAACTCTGCTAGTTTATAGTACCTAACTGGTCACACTTGACAATCACAGTAACTCTGCTAGTTTATAGTACCTAACTGGTCTCACGTGACAATCACAGTAACTCTGCTAGTTTATAGTACCTAACTGGTCTCACGTGACAATCACAGTAACTCTGCTAGTTTATAGTACCTAACTGGTCTCACGTGACAATCACAGTAACTCTGCTAGTTTATAGTACCTAACTGGTCTCACGTGATAATCACAGTAACTCTGCTAGTTTATAGTACCTAACTGGTCTCACGTGATAATCACAGTAACTCTGCTAGTTTATAGTACCTAACTGGTCTCACGTGACAATCACAGTAACTCTGCTAGTTTATAGTACCTAACTGGTCTCACGTGACAATCACAGTAACTCTGCTAGCTTATAGTACCTAACTGGTCTCACGTGACAATCACAGTAACTCTGCTAGCTTATAGTACCTAACTGGTCTCACGTGACAATCACAGTAACTCTGCTAGTTTATAGTACCTAACTGGTCTCACGTGACAATCACAGTAACTCTGCTAGTTTATAGTACCTAACTGGTCTCACGTGACAATCACAGTAACTCTGCTAGCTTATAGTACCTAACTGGTCTCACGTGACAATCACAGTAACTCTTCTAGCTTATAGTACCTAACTGGTCTCACGTGACAATCACAGTAACTCTGCTAGTTTATAGTACCTAACTGGTCTCACGTGACAATCACAGTAACTCTGCTAGTTTATAGTACCTAACTGGTCTCACGTGACAATCACAGTAACTCTGCTAGCTTATAGTACCTAACTGGTCTCACGTGACAATCACAGTAACTCTGCTAGCTTATAGTACCTAACCGGTCTCACGTGACAATCACAGTAACTCTGCTAGCTTATAGTACCTAACTGGTCTCACGTGACAATCACAGTAACTCTGCTAGCTTATAGTACCTAACTGGTCTCACGTGACAATCACAGTAACTCTGCTAGTTTATAGTACCTAACTGGTCTCACGTGACAATCACAGTAACTCTGCTAGTTTATAGTACCTAACTGGTCTCACGTTACAATCACAGTAACTCTGCTAGTTTATAGTACCTAACTGGTCTCACGTGACAATCACAGTAACTCTGCTAGTTTATAGTACCTAACTGGTCTCACGTGACAATCACAGTAACTCTGCTAGTTTATAGTACCTAACTGGTCTCACGTGACAATCACAGTAACTCTGCTAGTTTATAGCACCTAACTGGTCTCACGTGACAATCACAGTAACTCTGCTAGTTTATAGTACCTAACTGGTCTCACGTGACAATCACAGTAACTCTGCTAGCTTATAGTACCTAACTGGTCTCACGTGACAATCACAGTAACTCTGCTAGTTTATAGTACCTAACTGGTCTCACGTGACAATCACAGTTACTCTGCTAGTTTATAGTACCTAACTGGTCTCACGTGACAATCACAGTAACTCTGCTAGCTTATAGTACCTAACTGGTCTCACGTGACAATCACAGTAACTCTGCTAGTTTATAGTACCTAACTGGTCTTACGTGACAATCACAGTAACTCTGCTAGTTTATAGTACCTAACTGGTCTCACGTGACAATCACAGTAACTCTGCTAGTTTATAGTACCTAACTGGTCTCACGTGACAATCACAGTAACTCTGCTAGTTTATAGTACCTAACTGGTCTCACGTGACAATCACAGTAACTCTGCTAGCTTATAGTACCTAACTGGTCCCACTTGACAATCACAGTAACTCTGCTAGTTTATAGTACCTAACTGGTCTCACGTGACAATCACAGTAACTCTGCTAGCTTATAGTACCTAACTGGTCTCACGTGACAATCACAGTAACTCTGCTAGTTTATAGTACCTAACTGGTCTCACGTGACAATCACAGTAACTCTGCTAGTTTATAGTGCCTAACTGGTCTCACGTGACAATCACAGTAACTCTGCTAGCTTATAGCACCTAACTGGTCTCACGTGACAATCACAGTAACTCTGCTAGTTTATAGTACCTAACTGGTCTCACGTGACAATCACAGTAACTCTGCTAGTTTATAGTACCTAACTGGTCTCACGTGACAATCACAGTAACTCTGCTAGTTTATAGTACCTAACTGGTCTCACGTGACAATCACAGTAACTCTGCTAGTTTATAGTACCTAACTGGTCTCACGTGACAATCACAGTAACTCTGCTAGTTTATAGTACCTAACTGGTCTCACGTGACAATCACAGTAACTCTGCTAGTTTATAGTACCTAACTGGTCTCACGTGACAATCACAGTAACTCTGCTAGTTTATAGTACCTAACTGGTCTCACGTGACAATCACAGTAACTCTGCTAGCTTATAGGACCTAACTGGTCTCACGTGAAAAACTGAAATGACCTGGATTTCCTAGATGACACATAGCCTTACTTCTTTCATGTACTACATACTATTGGGCTACCATAGAGACTTGTAAATGCAATGTGTCACAGCCCTCTGGAAGCCAAGGGATTATAGCTCTTTACCTCTTTCACATTGAATGTAAGAATACATACACATATATATTAAAGTGATCAATTGCGTATGCTGTCGGCATTTATCGATGTGCAGCGGACATGATCTGCTACAGCGGATCATGTCTGCCCACACAATGGTAAATCGGCCCCTCAATCTCAAATAAACAGTAGATTTTCTTCTGATAAATTTATTTTTTCTTCCATTTTGCCGGCTCTCTGTATTATGTGACAGACATCAGCCAATCACAGACTAGTATACGTAATCCCTGTGAGCTTGTGCACATGCTTAGTAGGATTCCTCAGAAAGTGTGAATATAAAAAGACTGTGCACAATTTGATAATAGAAGTAAATTGGAAAGTGTCCTAAAACTGCTGCTCTGTCTGAATCATAAAAGTTTATTTTGGCTTGAGTGTGGAACAAGACCCTGTAATCCTACTGCCCCAGTATGCTTTCCCTGTCCTGTCTTTATTTATTGTACCCTCTGTGTAGTGCTGCTGAATTGGCTGGAAAATTAAAAATAGAAAATACATTAAAATAAGGATACTAATAATAATGTTTATGAGCAATTGTTTCTTTGCCCCCCTAATGAACCATCACTGTGTAATACAGCGTAGGTTTATTGCTGTGTGACACTTTTGTACAAAGTGGGCTGAGTTACAGGGAGACCCTGCAGAGAATGCTGCTTATATTCATACCCTGCACAAAGCTATAAATAGGCAGCACAACGCTCTGACATCACCTCTATATTTAGAAGCTGATGAGCATTCCCTAGTCGGACTTACACCGTTACGTTTTGAGTGAGCCAACCTCTGAGTTTTTATAAACAGCCACAGCTCTAGCAGACACTATTCATATGATAACAGCCAGCAGCAAATCGGAAAGGATCTTAGATTTATTTCCTCTGCAAAAAATCTTCTTCTCTGGGTGCATTGATGCTTGCAGGATTCTGGTTTACTCTTATAAAAGGGATATAGATAGATAGATAGATAGATAGATAGATAGATAGATAGATGATAAACAGATAGAAACTATTTATTTTACCAGTCTTCAAAAAAAATAAAACGAAAAAAATGTATTTTTTTATGTAATGTGTTTGTCTTTGCTTCCAAATATACATCACACCAATGCTTTGATTATTACTGATGTTACTGATCAGGACTATCCGTGTGTTCTATTCCAATCTTTTGTAGCGAAAACTTTAATCTCTGCTATTGCTTAGCAACACCTTGCCATTCCAGTCCATTAGAATCTGATCTGTTTGTAATAATTTCCCCATCAAAGCTACATCATGCAAGAAATGATATATGATGATTATAGCTATTGACTACCTTGTGTGTTTCACTGCTGTTTCTTTAACTCATATAAAGCACAATTCATAGAGTTTGCAGAGCTCCCAACTCTCCTGAATATTGCAGGACTGCCCTAGTTTTGGAGCTCTGCCCTGCTGTCCATTTTACAGCTTTCTTTTCTTTTAAATGTCCAGATTTCACTAGTGAATCTATAAGAACGGCCCAGTCTCCACTTGTCACAATCACATACATAAACCGCCCACTGGTATGCCCATCCTCATCCCATGACCCTTCAACCATATCCATGGAATATCTGTAACCTGTGTTTTGAGATGTGTATGTGCAATTAATACTTTCCTATAATTACCAGTTGTAACACTCTCCTACAATTTTGCAGTGAATTTCAGTCAATTAAAGGGATATGAAACCCAAAAATTGTCTTTTGTGATTTAGGGCCTTATATTCAAAACATCGACAGACCGACGAAAAACTGCCTGTTTGAGTTTGCCTGACTTGCAGTCCGTCAGTTTGTAGATATATATTTAAATAAAAGGGGCGGACCCTCAAAGTGCTGGCAAGTTGCAATGTGTCTCCCATTGGAAAAATTAAGGATGACAGCTTCTGCTCAACTCCGCTGACATTGCCACTTGTCTGCACTTTCATTGAGCGGGGGGACATATTTGCAGTGTTCCAACAAAGCACAGACAGTGCGTTCAGAGAAACCAAAACTGGTTGGTGTAACAACTCTTCAAATAATTCCTAAGTAACCTGTCACTACACCTACACTACCTGCCTCACACTTTAAGTCTCGTAACTGAAAAGGTGGTAAGACAAACATGGCTAAAAACTTACACATAGGGGCCTATTTATCAAAGCCTCAACTGAAAATATGCTGGAATTCCACGTCGTAATTGTCACAAGATTGATCCGCCGTAGTTATCAAAGCGTCAAGATCGGCAAATGTTGAAATTTGTGACGTAACATAAGATCCCGCAATCTCAATCCAACGCACATTGATGCAAGTTGAAAACCAGAGGAATTCGAGCGGAATCGTGTTCATTCACCCTCCTATTCGACACTATTTGAAGCTCTCACAAAGTTAGCATAATTTCTACAGTTAAGCTTGCGTCTTTTCCGACTCAGCGTACCTGGTTTTCAATCCGCCACCCTTCAGGTCGCGGATGCCATAGAACTCAATGGGAGTCTGAAAACACAGAAAGCTTATGTTCAATGCTGCAAGAGAATGAAGTATATTACATAATAGAAGTAAATTAGAAACGTTATTAAAATTGTATACCCTTTCTAAATCAAAAAATATTATTGCTACACATTTGGTGCACTAGTAGATATAGGGATAAAAATGAAAAATACATTACTACTGATGGATTATGCTACAACTTTGTCTCTCATTACAAATCAAGGGGACAATATTATTTCTACATATTTGGTGCAAAGTTTTGCCCCAAACTTGTTGCACTAATAGATATAGGGGGATATTTATCAAAGCCTCAACAGCAAATACGCCGGAATTCCGCAGCGTAATTGTTGCAAGCTTGATCTGACCTAGTTACCAAAGCCTACAGACCGGCACATGTTGAAATTTGTGACGTAACATACGATCTGCCGGTCTCAATCCGACGCAGATCGATACTTACGTCATTACAGATGTTCCGAATACACATTCGGCTCTATCTGACATTTTTTCCCATTTACCAAATAGTTAACAGGTACGCTCGCGGCTATTCCGGCCCAGCATACCTGGTTTTCAATCCACCACCCTGGAGGTCGCGGATGCCATAGAAATCAATGGGAGTCTGAAAGCAGCGAAAGCTTATGTTCGATGCTGCCAGATATCCTATTGATTTATATGGTAGAAAGCAAGTTACGTTTACACCCTAACAAACCGCTAACTTTAAATTAAAATTACAACATCCCTATCTTAAAATTAATTTAAACTTACCTGTAGAATTAAAATAAACTATTTTAAAATATAAATTAACCTACCCTAACTAGTATACTACAATTAAATTAAACTACCAATTAAATTAACCAAATTACATATTAAAAAAAACCTAACCCTACTCAAATTATTTAAATATACTATTAAACCTTATTACAAATTACTAAATTACAGAAGAAAAAAACACTAAGTTACAAAAAAACAAACACTAAATTACAAAAAATAAAAAAAACACATTATCAAAAATAAAAAATAATTACACCTAATCTAATAGCCCTATCAAAATAAAAAAGACCCCCAAAATAAAAAAAAATCTAGCCTACAATAAACTACCAATGGCCCTTAACAGGGCCTTTTGTGGGGCATTGCCCCAAAGAAATCAGCTCTTTTACCTGTGAAAAAAAATACAAACACCCCCCAACAGTAAAACCCACCAGCCAACCAACCAACCCCCCCAAATAAAAAACTTATCTAAAATAACCTAAGCTCCCCATTGCCCTGAAAAGGGCATTTGTATGGGCATTGCCCTTAAAAGGGCTTTTCGCTCTTTTATATACCCAGACCCTAATCTAAAAATAAAACCCACCCAAAAAATCCTTAAATAAACCTAACACTAACCCCCGACTTCAGTTATTGAAGTCCCGCTTGAAGGATCCATCCAGCAGGCAAGAAGTCTTCATCCAGGCTGCCTCTTCGATCTTCATCCAGCTGGCGAAGTCCTCATCCAGGCGGCAAGAAGTCTTCATCCAGACGGCATCTTCTATCTTCATCCATCCGGCATGGAGCGGGTCCATCCTGAAGACATCCGGCGCGGAGCATCCTCTTCATACGGTCACCGCCGTAAACTGGAACTTCAATGCAAGTGACTTCATCCAATATGGCGTCCCTTGCATTCCTATTGGCTGAAAGATTTCAAACAGCCAATAGGATTAGAGTTGCTAAAATCCTATTGGCTGTTCCAATCAGACAATAGGATTGAGCTTTCATCCTATTGGCTGATTGGAACAGCCAATAGAATGAGAGCTGCTCAAATCCTTTTGGCTGATTGGAATAGCCAATATGATATTAGCAGCTCTAATCCTATTGGCGGATTGAAATCTTTCAGCCAATCGGAATGAAAGGGACGTCATCTTGGATAACATCACTTGCATTTAAGTTCCAGTTTACGGTGGCGGCCGTATGAAGAGGATGCTCCGGATGGATGAAGATAGAAGAGGCCGTCTGGATGAAGACTTCTTGCCGGCTGGATGGATCCTTCAAGCAGGACTTCAATAACTGTAAGTGGATCGTCGGGGGTTAGTGTTAGGTTTATTTAAGGGTTTTTTGGATGGGTTTTATTTTTAGATTAGGGTCTGGGCATGTAAAAGAGCTAAATGCCCTTTTAAGGGCAATGCCCATACAAATGCCATTTTCAGGGCAATGGGGAGCTTAGGTTATTTTAGATTTTTTATTTGGGGGGGGGGGTTGGTTGGTTAGGTGGTGGGTTTTACTGTTAGTTGGTGTTTGTATTTTTTTTTACAGGTAAAAGAGCTGATTTCTTTGGGGCAATGCCCCACAAAAGGCCCTTTTATAGGCCATTGGTAATTTATTGTAGGCTAGGTTTTTTTTTTATTTTGATAGGGCTATAAGATTAGGTGTAATTCTTTTTTATTTTTGATAATGTGGTTTTTAATTTTTCGTAATTTAGTGTTTTGTTTTTTTTGTAACTTAGTGGGGGGTTTTCTGTAATTTAGTAATTTGTAATAAGGTTTAATAGTATATTTAAATAATTTGAGTAGGCTTAGGGTTTTTAATATGTAATTTAGTTAATTTAATTGTAGTATAATAGTTAGGGTAGGTTAATTAATAGTTTATTTTAATACTACAGGTAAGTTTACATTTATTTTAAAATAGGGATGTTGTAATTTTAATTTAAAGTTAGCGGGTTGTTAGGTTTAGGGGTTAATAGCTTAATTTATTTTTTGCCGATGTGGGGGGCTGATGGTTTAGGGGTTAATAGGTTTAGTTAGTGGTAGTGATGTGGGAGGCCAGAGATTTAGGGGTTAATGCGTTTATTTAGGTTGCGGCAGGGTCGGGGAGCGGCGGGATAGGGGTTAATAACTTTATTTATGTTGCAGCGGGGTCGGGGAGCAGCGGCATAGGGGTTAATAACTTTATTTAGGGTGCGGCGGGATAGGGTTAATAATTTTATTTAGGTTGCGGCGGGGTCGGGGAGCGGCGTGATAGGGGTTAAACATTTTAGTATTAATTCTACAGGTAAGTTTAAATTTATTTTAAGATAGGGATGTTGTAATTTTAATTTAAAGTTAGCGGGTTGTTAGGTTTAGGGGTTAATAGCTTCATTTATTTTTTGGCGATGTGGGGGGCTGATGGTTTAGGGGTTAATAGGTTTAGTTAGTGGTAGTGATGTGGGAGGCCAGATGTTTAGGGGTTAATATGTTTATTTAGGTTGCGGCGGGGTCGGGGAGCGGCGGGATAGGGGTTAATACATTTATTTAGGTTGCGGCAGGGTCGGGGAGCGGCGGGATAGGGGTTAATACATTTATTTAGGTTGTGGCAGGGTCGGGAGCGGCGGGATAGGGGTTAATAACTTTATTTATGTTGCAGCGGGGTCGGTGAGCGGCGGCATAGGGGTTAATAAGTTTATTTAGGTTGCGGCGGGATAGGGGATAATAACTTTATTTAGGTTGCAGCGGGGTTGGGGAGCGGCAAGATAGGGGTTAAACATTTTAGTATAGTGGCGGCATTTAGTGACAGGGTATAAATAAAGTTTAGAAAAAGCCGAATAGACGCGAGATCGATGACTGCTAGTTAACAACAGTCCGATGCTCATCACCCCGTACTTGGTGTGCGTCTTTTTGCCGGCTTTTTTCATAACTAAGGAGAGCGCATTGAGATACGATTTGACGGCTTGATAAATATCCCTCATAGAGATAAAAATGAAATAAATACACAACATAATATAGCTAACTTCCTTTTTATTTGTTGAAAAAATCTATGTGCACCATGTTTAAGCCATGTAATACACTCTCAGCTTTGCGCCATATTTGACGCAACACTTTTCGCACCAATTATGACGCAAACTCCTAAATAACCCACACACTAGTGAATTTTTCCACCACTTTTGATTGGAATATGCATAATCACATGATTTATTACATCGACCAATCTGATTCAAATACACATTATAAACTATCACTAACAAATCAAATTGCTCGATACTTGTGTCATTGATCATTTATCAGAACTTGTAAGTGCCATTTGTTACATTGTGTATTATACTTTGAAAGTATGTATATGTGAAATTAGTATTAAAGATAAACATTGATGCTGACATTAGGACACACAGTGTAATATTTTAGACAAGAATTTTACAATTCGAATTGATGTTTGATTCAATATAATCTTAAACTGATAGCTCAAAGGGATAGCCCACCTAACTTTAAACTGTCATGAATCAGATACAGCAGAAATTAAAATCACCTCTTTACTGTCATGCTATTTTCAGTGTATTTCTTCCTTCTCTTGAATTTCTTTTTCACTAAGAAATGTCATCTTATATGCCAGCCCATTTTATAACACCTGTGTAGGGGTGGTTTTTAAAACTAGATTGCAATCAGGAGGGGTTAGAAAAGTGCACAGAGAAACCTGGCACAGCTCTTAAAGGGACAGGAAACCCCAAAATATTATTTCATGATTTGGCTAGAACATACAATATTAATCAACTTTCCATTTTACTTCTATTCTCAAATTTGCTTCATTCTCTTGTTATCTTTTGCTGAATGAACAGCATTGCACTACTGACAGCTAGCTGAACACATCTATTTAGCCAATCATAAGAGACAAATGTGTGCAGGCACCAATTAGCAGCTAGCTCCCACTAGTGCAACTTAAATTTTTAGTTTACTATCCCTTTAAAATATCCATAGATTGGCAATAAATACATATGATACTCTGATTACATAGCTGACACAGATCGCCTACATCTACATCATGTCTTTACTGTACCTGACTGATAAAGACATTGCACATTGGGTGCAGTTTCAGGGTAAAACCTTAGAGCAGCATTTTTTATGGTCTGGGGTCACATAAACTGTCTGATTATCATTATATTAACTACTGCTTTAGGCTGCTGTTGGACTGTGAAGAAGTAATTAAATCAAACTGCCCAACTATATAAGGACTTCAGAACCCCTACTGAATAGGAAGGTCCTGCTTTCAAAACACAACATTCTAGATCAGTATTTCTCAAACGTGTGCCGCAATACAGCCAGAGGTATGCCGCAATACAGCCAGAGGTGTGCCGCAATACAGCCAGAGATGTGCCGCAATACAGCCAGAGGTGTGCCGCAATACAGCCAGAGGTATGCCGCAATACAGCCAGAGGTGTGCCGCAATACAGCCAGAGGTGTGCCGCAATACAGCCAGAGGTGTGCCGCAATACAGCCAGAGGTGTGCCGCAATACAGCCAGAGGTGTGCCGCAATACAGCCAGAGGTGTGCCGCAATACAGCCAGAGGTGTGCCGCCAAGAATTAATTACAGAAAACTTTTGCTAATATGTAATCAGTTTACAATCACAGGCTCATTTTTCCTCTCCCGCTTTTTTATTTTAATAGGCTGTTCTGACTGTGACACCATTAGCTGCATTCTAACATTTTAGCCTAGGAGACTGTATACAGATTAGAGCTTCTATAAGTGTTTTTTTATGCTTTCATCTCAAAGTTAACAGGTAGCCTGAAGAATATATGACTTTAATTTTCTATCAAACAGGCACACAAAGCTTTTAGTGAGCCCACAGTTAGCCACTAACCACTGAGAAATTATTGCTCTAAACTCAGCAGCACACTCAGCCAGGCCACATTATGTTACTAACCCAGAGTTCAGGCCCCTGAAAAGGAGCAAAATTAAATATCTCTCCCAAATTTTTCATTTTTGTCTTGCAATAAAAATATATTGTAACAGAATTTGAATATAGTCACTTTAGTGTACTGTAAACTGTAAAATACTATAAATGTACAGTTAATTACACAAGAATCCCGAATTAATAACACATGTGCAACAGGAATTTGCAGTGCTAAAAGTGCCGCAGTCTAAAAATGTGAACCCCTGCTCCTAATCACATGTGCATCCGCTAAATTTCTCTGTCAGCCCCTTTATTCGCTCCCCTTGCCTTTTAGAATAAAATTACATTCCCATCTACAGAATTTTATCCAAACAATGCTCATTCCATGGAATTTCTTGACTTACTCTGTTGTATAGTCCTCAAGCTTTCTGAGATTCAAATGCTTCATAAAAGCAACTTATACGATCATCTCTCACTTTGGTTTTCACTATTGTTCCCATGACTTTCGTCTCACCTGTTCCATATTAAAACCCTTAGTATATAAGCTCACAAGCCCAACTGTCCCACAGTAAACCTTGCACAGGTTCTGTATATTTTAAAAAAAACATTAAGGGGTCGTGTCCGGACGGCGGCCATACTAGTTCACATTTTCTGAAGCTCCTAAAGAGATCTTACATTTTGGTTGTTTATTTGGAACCCTACTGAGCTTAGATGGTAATATACTTGACCATCTGAAAGGGGAAGTTATTCTGAAGAGATTGGTACATTTGGTGTAAAATTACATGAGTATTCAGCCCAAGTCCGGACTATCATAATATCAGGCAGCGGCCTAGTGCCGAGAATTCAGGCCCTCTATCTCCCTCTTGTGAGTGGGATAATACAGCACTTACTAGACTACTCGCTAACGCAGAAAAATTTTCATCTAACATTCAGGATGGGGGAGAGGTGTGGACTTGTGTAAGTATTGCTGATGCGATTTGAATCCAAAATGGACAGCTGCATGGAGGACCTTGCTGCAACCATAAGAAGCACGAGTCGGGAGAAAGTCATGATGATGGTGTCGCCGCCACAGCCTTTGGGATCTTACCCCGAGTGTGTACACATGGTCACTCCAATCAATAGCAAAGGTCTAGATGCCCCTAAGGTACCGCACCACTCTATCAGTCAGCCTTCGAGATTCAGCACGGACCGAGACCTCCACAAAGCGTTTTTTCAACGCCTGGACTCGGAGCACTACCACTTACCTGTCTCTAGCCCACACTCTAGGAGAGACGCAGTTGTACATGTCTCAGCCTTGTACAGAAGCCGGGGAGGTGCGGCCGACAGAGATGACATTTCCTGAAGCTCCATATGATGAGGAGGCTATGAAGTCGCAATATCAGAGTGTCTCTCTCAATGTATGCCGGCTGCGATTAGCTGAGTTCAGCAACTTTGACCCCATGTATAGAGGACGGTTACTGGAAACATTCCTCAGGAAGGGCATAGGGTGAGATTTGGTGGGTTACCTGAGTACTGACTGATGACAGTTTACTTTGCTCCTGTACTCGAATTAGTGACTTTCCAAGTGGATTCAATGTGCTAATTTGCTTCTTTTCTCTGTGGATGTGCTTAATTTTAATAACCCAGGCTGGATATACATGGAGAAATCTTTATTAATTGTATTTTGCTAACACTATTAGCCTGTTACTTTAATTATGTGGGCTGGTGAGTAGCTTGAATAGTAATTGAGCGACATGTTAAAGTTTATGTGACCACCCTTAGTGCAGCGTTTGTCCCTTTGTATGCCTCATTGTCTAGTCTGTTCTGCTCTATGCTATTTTCTAATCCATTGTGTGGTCTCATGATAATCATAAGTCTCAACTCCCACTACTCTAAGGGCAAACAAATGCAGCTAATATTAGAGGTCACAAAAGGTTCAGTTATTAAGTCCTTGGTGTCCCCTTTGACTAATTCTTTAGGAGTCTTCCTGCAGGTCCTAATGTTGCTTTATATCTTATTCTACTGAGTCCACTCTGAACCTCCATATCCGCACATAACTATATGATTTCATTCTACAAGTTTATCATATGTTGTATAATGTTCTAAAATCAGTAGTCTATAATATGTGATTTAAGAATGTTCTTTGTTTGTTATGTATACTACACTACTGTCATGTTGCGCATCTACGCCACATTTTAACTATGTACCAATTTCATGCTACCCACAATTCTTTATTATTACTATTGCAGATGGCGAGCCTGATATTTTCTATATGGCTTACAAGTTCATAAAAAGCCCTACTTTTCTTCTCTCAGCCGGCGAGAGTTGAAGGGTCTTACTATATAAGCTTAGTCATTAAATGACAGGTAACCTTGGATGAGGAGCCATTAGTAGCCACATTAACATATTAGTCTAGTTGAAGTAGGTACATGGGTCATATTTGGGCGACATATATTATCTAAAGCAAACTAATCTTTATATGTTTATGCTTAAATCTATATGTTCTTATATTCACTTCTGTATTTTTTAATGTTCACTTGAGTATTATCCCTATACTACAACTGTATTTATGCAGTATTATTTTAAGAGGTATTTACCCGCTGGTATATTTGATATAAGGCAGGGGTCCGAATAAGGTCCTTGATATGACTAATATGCGTTATAAGTTTTACCTATATCAATAGGTCCATAAGAGACCTGCTAATTAGTCTGTTATGATAGCATCTAAAATCATAAAATGAAGGTTTCAGAAGTGTACCTTTTTTCAAATATGTCCTTCATTTATACCATTATATTGTATTGTATAGGGCTGCAACTAACGATTATTTTCATAATCGATTAATCGGCCGATTATTTTTTCGATTAATCGACTAATCGGATAAAAAGAGAATCAATAATAGCTTTCTATGTTTTAAATAAAATCCACATAATGAGTGTTACAAATATAAACTTCAGACTAAAACTTTACACTAACACAACTGTTTCTTCAATTTTTATGCAGCAGAGCACAGTTTTATAATTAAACAAAACCACAAACTGTTTGAAAAGAGGTAGAACTAGAAAGAGTTAGACTATCACTGTTAATAACATTCTGTTATTCACTCTTTCAGAAACTTAGCATTGAAAAGCAAACATCTCAACATGTCCACATGCTTCTGGCTAAGGCTGGTTCTCTGTTTGCAGCTATATTTCCTGCAGCAGAGAAAAGGCTGTTGAGTTGTATAAGTAGGGTTTTGCCAATTTCACCAAAGTGGGATATTTATCTTTGTTAGCTCTTCACCAATGCTAAGTGTATTCTACCTTGGCAAGGGGCCTCTCAATAAAGTAACCCTTGACTTCATTCTAACATAAAAATATCTTGAATATCTATATGCAATGGTAAATAACCAGCTATAAGGTTAGGGGAAATATCTAGTCCGCTCTAAAAATAACAAATATATACTTATAAAGGTTGAATCTGGTACATATTATCACAATTTATTAAAAATATAAAAAAAAACAATACAAACAAAATCAAAAAGCGCTAAGGACTGTATATCAATAATAGGACAAAGCCTTACATATTTATTTATACAGTACATATAATCAGCAATAGCAAGCAATACGCTAATAATTGTGCAAACAGATAATAGTGCAAATCAATTTAAATATCTCCTATCAATCTAGGGGCTAGGTGTAAATAACAAGCTCAGCACTATATAATGAAAAGCATAGTTCCAAATCCCCAGATTTAATATAAACAATCCAAATGATGACTATTATATCTTGGTTGCACATAAGCCAGGGGTAGTTGTAAACTTATACTGTCCTGAAAAAGTGAAAAGTAGACGTCTGTAGACGTCCTTTAGGCTAAGGACATAACCATAAAACACAATACCATATGCAGGAGTTCATTGGAGTGAAGCAGCTGGTGTTGTGCACAGACCAACTAATTGCAAACCGATTAATCGATTATGAGATTCGTTGACAACTATTTTCATAATCGATTATTATCGATTATGACGATTAGTTGTTGCAGCTCTAGTATTGTATTATCTGAATGCAAGTCAATTGTACATTAAGTTATTTTCTGTTTGTTTTCAAATGTGCAAAACCTTAATAAAAAGTTTAATTAAAAAAAAAAAAAAAAAAACATTAAATACAGTATATTTACATAATCAACAAATGGATGAAAAAATAACGATGAATTAAACCTCACTCTGTATTTCAAATACATATTAGTTTTTTTCTGACAAGTTTCCTCCATTTCCCCCTTCCCTGTATTATGTGACAGCCAATCACAAAATGCATATACATAATACACTCTGAACCCTTGCACATGCTCAGTAGGACCTGGTGCCTCAGAAAGTGTGCATATAAATTGCATTTACTATCTGAATCATGAAAGTCATTAATTTTGACTTTAGTGACCATCTAAAGATAACTCACCAGCAAGATCCTCTACCTCTTTACATTGGTACAACGGTGGCTTTGTTAATGCTGAGATTTTATAAATACTTTATAATAATAATAATAATAATAATAATATTTACCTAATTATTATTTTATAAGAAAAAAATACAGAACATAAAATGTAAAGATAAGATGCTATTGGTCTGAGTTCTCTGTAACTGATCCCAGGGGTTTTTAACATAAACATTTCTCAGCTGGTATATTAAGATGTCACACAGGCAGAGCTGGCTGTGTTTATCTACTGGATTAGGAAATAGCTATGATGTTGTTTTGATGGGTACCTGCCTCCTCTGCAGTGTCTAGTATCAGACCTGGCACACTTGCCACCACCCTCATAATCATCTGTGATTGGGACAAGTGATAAGCTGTGCTTAAGATACAGCTGTATGTCATGAAGTTCAAATCCACTTGTATCATCATTCTGCCCTTCCCACTACATTGTATAACCTACTGGGCACACACCCTGCCAAAAAGCAACAGACAGAATCTACATCAGACACAGGCAAGTCAAGAGAAGATTGTCATAGGATCCTTTATGTTAACCCCCTGCTGCAACACATTCATATGCAGTGTATGGCAGTCTCAACATACAACTCCTGCACCGTTTATTATGCTTTAAAATATATATATATTATTTTGTAACGGTAAACATTGCTTTCTATACATGATAAAAACATGTAAGTAAAGTAAAGTAAGTAAAAAAAATGTCTATCACGCATATGACAGAATACAATTAAACATGTTAACCAACACAAGGCTCAACAAACACCCCAGAGTACCCAACTAAACGACTGACTGCCATGTCTATATAAACCATTATAAATTCTATTCTGACACTTGCTGATGGCAAATTAGGACTCAGAGGCCTATCTATCAAGCCGTCAAACTATGCTGCATTCGCCGGCACCAATACGTTCGCCTAACATCGCGGCCGTGGACCTGAATACGATCTCCATATTTATAAAAAAAAGCCGGCAAAAAGCTGCGCACCAAGTACGGGGTGATGAGCAGCGGACTGTTGTTAACTAACAGTCATCGATCTCGCTGCTATTCAGCTTTTTACCGACTTTATTTATACCCTGTCCCTAAACACCGGTCGCCACTATACTAAAATGTTTAACCCCTATGCCGCCGCTCCCCGACTCCGCCGCAACCTAAATAAAGTTATTAACCCCTATCCCACCGCTCCCGGAGCCCACCGCAACTTTAATAAAGCTATTAACCCCTATCCCGACGCTCCCTGAGCCCACCGCAACTTTAATAAAGCTATTAACCCCTATCCCGCCACTCCCGGACCCCACCGCCATTAAATAAATGTATTAACCCCTAAAGCCCTGGCCTCCCACATCGCTACCACTTACTAAACCTATTAACCCCTAAACCGCCAGCCCCCCACATCGCCATAAACTAAATTGAGCTTTTAACCCCTAAACCTAACAACCCGCTAACTTTACATTATAATTACCTCATCCCTATCTTATAATAAATTTAAACTTACCTGTAGAATTAAAATAAACTATATTAAACTATTAATTAACCTACCCTAACTATTATACCAAAATTAATTTAAACTATATTAAAATATTAATTAACCTACCCTAACTATTATACTAAAATTACATTAAACTATATTAAACTATTAATTAACCTTCCCTAACTATTATACTAAAATTACATTAAACTACAAATTAAATTAACTATATTACATATTTAAAAACCTAACCCTACTCAAATTATTTAAATCTACTATTAAAAATTACTAAGTTACAAAAAAATAACAACTAAGTTACAAAAAATAAAAAACACTAACACCTAGATTTAGAGTTCTGCGTTAGCCTTAAAAAGCAGCGTTGAGGAGTCCTAACGCTGCTTTTTAACGCCCGCTGGTATTTAGAGTTTGGCAGGTACAGGTACAGGTTAATATTAATTAACCTACCCTAACTATTATACTAAAATTACATTAAACTATATTAAACTATTAATTAACCTTCCCTAACTATTATACTAAAATTACATTAAACTACAAATTAAATTAACTATATTACATATTTAAAAACCTAACCCTACTCAAATTATTTAAATCTACTATTAAAAAATTACTAAGTTACAAAAAATAACAACTAAGTTACAAAAAATAAAAAACACTAACACCTAGATTTAGAGTTCTGCGTTAGCCTTAAAAAGCAGCGTTGAGGAGTCCTAACGCTGCTTTTTAACGCCCGCTGGTATTTAGAGTTTGGCAGGTACAGGTGTACCGCTCACTTTGACTCGAGGCTACCACAAATCCCCTTACGTCAATTGCGTATCCTATCTTTTTAATGGGATTTGCCTAACACTGGTATTACGAGTCTTGGAGAAAGTGAGCAGTACAGCCTCTACCGCCAAGACTCCTACCACATAAAAAAGTCAGTAGTTAAGAGTTTTATGGGCTAACGCCGGAACATAAAACACTTAACTACAGTGCTATAAAGTACACTAACACCCATAAACTACCTATGAACCCCTAAACCGAGGCCCCCCCACATCGCAAACTCTATAATAAAATTATTTAACCCCTCATCTGCCGACCAGACACCGCCGCCACCTACATTATAGCTATGAACCTCTAATCTGCTGTCCCTAACATCGCCAACACCTACATTATATTTATTAACCCCTAATCTGCCCCCCCAACGTCGCCGCAACCTAACTACACTTATTAACCCCTAATCTGCCGCAGATTAGGGGTTAATAAGTGTAAGATTAGGGGTGTTTAGACTCGGGGTTCATGCTAGGGTGTTAGGTGCAGACATATTTTTCTTTCCCCATAGGAAACAATGGGGCTGCGTTAGGAGCTGAACGTTGCTTTTTTGCAGGTGTTAGGTTTTTTTTTTCAGCCAGCTCAGCCCCATTGTTTCCTATGGGGAAATCGTACCCGAGCACGTTTTTCCAGCTTATCGCTACCGTAAGCAACGCTGGTATTGAGGGTTGAAGTGGAGCTAAATTTGGCTCAACGCTCACTTTTCTGAGGCTAACGCAGCCATTCAGAAATCTCGTAATACCAGCGTTGTTTAAAGGGTGCGCTGGAAAAAAAGGCTTGTTAGCAATGCAGGTCTTTACCGACAAAACTCCAAATCTAGGTGATAGTTACAAAAAAATAAAAACACTAAGTTACAAAAAATAAAAAAACACAGTATCAAAAATAAAAAGAATTACACCTAATCTAATAGCCCTATCAAAATAACCCCCCCCCCCCAAATTAAAAAAAACCTAGCCTACAATAAACTACCAATGGCCCTTAAAAGGGCCTTTTGCGGAGCATTGCACCAAAGAAATCAGCTCTTTTACCTGTAAAAAAAATACAAACACCCCCCAACAGTAAAACCCACCACCCTCACAACCAACCCCCCCAAATAAAAACCTATCTAAAAAACCTAAGCTCCCCATTGCCCTGAAAAGGGCATTTGTATGGGCATTGCCCTTAAAAGGGCATTTAGCTCTTTTACTGCCCAAAGTCCCTAACCTAAAATTAAAACACACCCAATAAACCCTTAAAAAAAACCTAACACTAACCCCCCAAAGATCCACTTACAGTTTTCGAAGACCGGACATCTATCCTCATCCAAGCGGCAGAAGTCCTCAGCGAAGCCGGCAGAAGTCTTCATCCAAGCGGGCAGAAGTCTTCATCCAGACAGAATCTTCTATCTTCATCCATCCGACGTGGAGCGGGTCCATCTTCGACGTCTCTTGAAGAATGAAGTTTCCCT
Organism: Bombina bombina; assembly: GCF_027579735.1. Taxonomy (NCBI): domain Eukaryota; kingdom Metazoa; phylum Chordata; class Amphibia; order Anura; family Bombinatoridae; genus Bombina; species Bombina bombina. The sequence goes on from NC_069507.1 coordinate 245,131,348, forward strand.
TTAAATGACGTCATCCAAGATGGCGTCCCTTACATTCAGTTTGGCTGATAGAATTCTATCAGCCAATAGGAATGAAGGGGGGGGGAATCCTATTGGCTGTTATGATCAGCCAATAGGATTGAGCTTTCATCCTATTGGCTGATCCAATCAGCCAATAGGATTGAGCTTGCATTCTATTGGTTGATTGGAATAGCCAAAAGAATGCACGCTCAATCCTATTGGCTGATTAGATCAGCCAATAGGATGAACGCTCAATCCTATTGGCTGATTGCAACAGCCAATAGGATTTTTTCCCCCTTAATTCCTATTGGCTGATAGAATTCTATCAGCCAATCAGAATGTAGGGGACGCCATCTTGGATGACGTCATTTAAAGAGAAACTTCATTCTTCAAGAGACGTCGTAAGAAGAGGATGCTCCGCGCAGGATGTCTTGAAGATGGACCCGCTCCGCGCAGGATGGATGAAGATAGAAGATGCCGTCTGGATGAAGACTTTTGCCCACTTGGATGAAGACTTCTGCCAGCTTTGCTGAGGATTTCTGCCGCTTGGATGAGGATTGATGTCCGGTCTTCGAAAACTGTAAGTGGATCGTCGGTGGTTAGTGTTAGGTTTTTTTTAAGGGTTTATTGGGTGGGTTTTAATTTTCAGGGCAATGGGGAGCTTAGGTTTTTTAGATAGGTATATATTTGGGGGGTTTGGTTGTGTGGGTGGTGGGTTTTACTGTTGGGGGGTGTTTGTATTTTTATTTACAGGTAAAAGAGCTGTTTTCTTTGGGACAATGCCCCGCAAAAGGCCCTTTTAAGGGCCATTGGTAGTTTATTGTAGGCTAGGGTTTTTTATTTTGGGGGGCTTTTTATTTTGATAGGGCTATTAGATTAGGTTTAATTCTTTTTTTATTTTTGATACTGTGGTTTTTTTATTTTTTTGTAACTTAGTGTTTTTTTATTTTTTGTAACTTAGTGTTTTTAATTTTTTGTAACTTAGTGTTTTTTATTTTTTGTAACTTAGTTGTTATTTTTTGTAATTTAGTCATTTTTAATAGTAGATTTAAATAACTTGAGTAGGGTTAGGTTTTTAAATATGTAATATAGTTAATTTAATTGTTAGTTTAATGTAATTTTAGTATAATAGTTATGGTAGGTTAATTAATAGTTTAATATAGTTTAATGTAATTCTAAAGGTAAGTTTTAGTTTATTATAAGATAGGAATGAGTTCATATTTAATGTAAAGTTAGCAGGTTGTAAGGTTAATTAGGTTAATAGCTTAATTTATTTTATGGCAATCTGGGGGGCTGGCGGTTTAGGGGTTAATAGGTTTAGTTAGTGGTAGAGATGTGGGAGGCCAGGGGTTTAGGGGTTAATAATTTTATTACAGTTACGGCGGGGTCTGGGAGCGGCGGGATAGGGTTTAATACATTTATTTAGTTGAGGCAATGTCGGGGGCAGCAGATTAGGGGTGTTTAGACTCGGGGCTTATGTTAGGGTGTTAGGTATAAACGTAATTTGTTTTCTACCAAAGAAATCAATGGGATATCGGGCAGCAACGAACATAAGCTTTCACTGCTTTCAGACTCCCATTGATTCCTATGGCATCCGCGGTCTCCAGGGTGGCGGATTGAAAACCAGGTATGGTGGGCCAGAATACTGGCGAGCGTACCTGTTAGAAATTTGATAAATGGCAAAAGTAGTCAGATAGTGCCGAATTTGTATTCAGAACATCTGTAATGATGTAAGCATCGATCTGTGTCGGATTGAGACCGGCGGATCATATGTTACGTCACAAATTTCAACTTTTGCCGGTCTGTAGGCTTTGATAAATAGGTCGAATCAAGCTCACCACAATTACGCTGCAGAATTCCGTCGTATTTGCAGTTGACCGCTTGATAAATATCCCTCTCAGTGTGTTATTTTAAGTAATTTGATCAATATCAGTCATGTAATCTGTTTGAATAAAAAGATGCGCCAGAAAAGTTTTTCGATATAGTGACAAAACCGGCTAGATTTGAGTACAATCAATAGCACAGGGTGCAATTTCTTTTGCATGTCCTTGCTCAAAGAATAACACACAATATAGTATTACAAGTGGACAGTTAAATATTTTAACTACAGCATCTTAAAGTGGCCAAAGCTTTTTAGAATGTCCCACTTTTACTGGATAGCGCAGGGAGCACTATGAGTATATTACAAAGCGGTGAGTTGCACAATACAAATTACCTCTGTAAAATGTAGCCCTTATTAAGACTTAGGGGTTGATTTATCAATGTCTGGCGGACATGATCCGCTGTAGCGGATCATGTCCGCCAGACTTTGCTGAATGCCGACAGCATACGCTGTCAGCATTTAACATTGCACAAGCAGTTCTGGTGCACTGCTTGTGCAATACCGCCCCCTGCAGGAGGTGTATGAGTTAAGGAGCAGTGGTCTTAAGACGTTTCCTTCTTAACTCCTGTTTACGCCGAGCCTAAAGACTTGCATGGAAACAGGGGTATTTGGCCCCATTCGAGCCATGATAAATCGGCCCCTTAAAGTAAAATATTATTGTTATTAAAAGTATAGAACAGGACTACATGAAGAACCGCACTACTAATTTTATCCCATAGAAGTCTTATATGTAAGGCATTTAGTGCACCCACTCTGTTCAACATGCAGATGTTATTGAGCCCTAAACTATTGCATAAGTGATAGATAAAAAAAAAAAAAATTGGACTTTTAATATGAGTAAAAAAATAGAACAGCTATTGATTGCTCTTGAACAATGTTAACACACATTAGCACTAATACATTTCTTACTCCACTTGTAATCTAGGTCAACTTATTTGCAGATCTCTGGTTTACACTCTTGTAGGCATATATTTAATATAAATGGCTGGAATAAAACTGCTAATCACCCCATAACAACTGAAGCCCCCATGGAACGAGGATAATATGGGGGGAAAGTTACAGGTGGTGGAATAATTGCATTGGGGGGGGGGGTGAGATAGTCACAGCTGGTAAAAGCTCCAATAGTGGTGATTAGCGATAACCACAGTTTGGGTGCAGAATTTAGGATTAATAGTGGTGGGCTATTTTATTTGGCTTTACTGTGGTGGGCATTTAAAGGTGGTAAAAGGAGTCTGCTTCTCTCTTTTGCATTATTCCATTATTACAGTCACATTATGGCCGTGGAAACATTACCAATGAAAATCTTAATTTAAAAGCCTGGAAGAATACTGTGGATTCAGCCATACACTTCCAGCCAGATGGGTGTTTGTATATAGATGTAGGTAATATTATTTAAAAAGGAAATTTGCTGCTGCACTCTGACTAGCAGGATATGCCAAGACCAGCCGTACTTTCATGACAACTGGGTTTTTCTGTCTACCAACCTATCCTGTTTTGGAGGGTTATAAGGACTTTTGTTGCGGATTCCTGACCAGTAATTAAACGACATGTTAATTATTTTGTAAATGTTGTACTAGAGGAAGTGACACCTCTATATGAGTTTATTAATATTATTTATATTGTGTGCTGCTGTTTCACGCCCATATGCTGGTTTCGTGCCTGACTAGAAACAGATGCATTGAATTTCTCATAAAACAGCAATAAAAAAATAATAGAAAAAGTCTGTGACCCTGAATTAAAAGGGGCTCCCGTTCTCCTGTGACTTTCCTGAAATATGGATCATTTTACTCACATTCGATAGTTTTGTATCAATATCTCTCTCTTTCTCACCAGCTGCCAGTACCACACAGAATCTAACGTACGCACAAACTGAATTCCGCAAGATGACAAATACTTCAAAATACGGTTACCTGAAAACGCACAGAAAGATTCAGCTAAACAAATTAACTTAAGTGTCTTCTTACAATCCAAAGACCAAATTCATTATTGTACATTATGAGTTTGTTTTAAATATCACAAATTCAGTGTATTTTTTTTTTTAATGGGAAAATATCAGCCAGTTTACATGTCAACCCTCCCACAATTTCACAAGACATATATTTTATTTCAAGTTAATGAAGAAAAACGTATACCCAATCATGTGACTGGAAAATATACCTGCGATGCATTATGACATGTAAGGTTTGTTTATTTAAAGTGATGGTAATTAATATAGTTGCACAATCGACTTGTTGAAAGTACACACTATGGCCATCTAATCCGCTAAATTATAATTCTTATTTAAATTATTATAATTTATAAAATTATATTTTGTTACTATTACAGATTTTTCTGTGCAGCCTCTGGCCCTTATATTCCTTATTCTGTAGTGACGTAAAGATCGGTCCCGGTCCCACCTGCTCTCTACGTAGACTGTAAAGCGCACTTAAAACGCATGTGCAAAATCTCTGCAGCCGCTCCAGTGTAAAAAATAAATCACGAGATTCATCATTTACTTGTAGATCTGGGAGCTGTAGAGAAGACTGCATTGAGGAGATATTGTGGATAAAAATTAATCTTAATAGTTTTAAACATTTATATAACATTTGATTTAAAATATTAAAAATAATATTACAGCTTTTGGAAAAAGTGCATAAATACTGAAACATTTAAGCTTTCTAAATTCACGCTATTACAGCTTCCAGTGATGCTGCAGATGCCTTCCGCTTTCACACGTACACAGTCATTCAGAATCACTGTTTTACATATGAGTAGTAGGGAATCCTCTTTGTCCGGTACAGTATGTGTATTAGCCCATGCGTTTGACCCATTTGGATATTTAAAATATTTGAGCATCACAGTATTTTTGCAGCTCTGCTACGTCATGCAGCCCATAAAAATGTACAAGCCATGTGGCTAAAATGATGATTGGAGAAACTGTGAAAACGTCACCAAAAGAAAAAATAGAGCATCGAGGGGGGCGGCACCATGGGCTGAGTTAAAATACAAAACCTTTTGGGATGAGTTTCAGTGTTAAAGGACCAGTTCACTCAATCTAAATGGTGTTATTTAGCATGATTATCACAGTATGATTAAAAGGAAAGGAGAAAACTTTTTTATTTAGTTCAATATGCCATATTTTTAACTTTTTAGTTTGCTTCTTAGCCTTTCTGCTCGGAAACCCCGGAACACCCTGATAAAAGGGTTGTGTTTCCAAAATGTGTAACCCTGCCCCTTGGCCTATCAAATATCTTTATTCAATTGCATGCTAAATAGCAGAGAAGCGCGCTCTCTACATCAAGGGAGCGCACACACGTGACGGGGGCGCGTTTCAAAGGAATCCAAGTGCATTTCCAACTGTCAGCAGTGCGGGTACAATTGTATCTTAGGGATTACGGGTCTAAGTCTACTGTCAATTGCGGTTAAAAATATATGGTACATTACGGTGACAAGAACGGGGACAAGTGATCATTGGTTGTACTGTACTGTCAGTTGCAGCTAAAAATATATGGTACATTACGGGGACAAGTGATCATTGGTTTGTACTGTCAGTTTCGGATAAAAATATATGGTATACTACGGGGATAAGTGATCATTGGTTGTACTGTCAATTGCGGCTAAAAATATATAGTACATTACGGGGACAAGTGATCATTGGACCCAGCCTGTACTATATATTTTTAGCCGCAATTGATAGTACAACCAATGATCACTTGTCCCCGTAATGTACCATATATTTTTAGCCGCAATTGAGAGTACAAACCAATGATCACTTGTCCCCGTAATGTAACATATATTTTTAGACGCAACTGACAGTACAAACCAATGATCACTTGTCCCCATAATGTACCATATATTTTTAGCCGAATTTGACAGTACAGTACAAACCAATGATCACTTGTCCCGTAATGCACCGTATATTTTTAGCCGAAATTGACAGTACAGTACAAACCAATGATAACTTGTCCACGTAATGTACTATAAACCAGTCATAACAAATAACCAAATACAAAGGTTTGTACATGTCAGTTACCTACAATAGCCTTGCCAGCAGATGGGGACCATTGTAAGTATGTTTTGATGCAAATTAGATAAAGCAATATAAATCAACTTGTTTTGCTCATTAGCAATTTCATGCAATTTGATCACAAACTGTCTGTAGGAAAAAAAATGTTTTGTTTCCTGCAATATTATTAACACCTGATGAATAATAGCATGTGGGATAAACACATAGTAGAAGTGCCACTCTGGACCCACAGTGCACTGCTGGTCACGAGCAGAACCAGCCGCTGATCCAGTCACCAGCGAATGTAAGAATTAAACACACAGTATAGCAGTGTTGATAGTAAAATAACTTGCTTTAACGGATTAGAGCATGTTATTTGTTTACTGTTATGGCCCTTAAATGGTAATGAGCTCAATGTAAACTAAGCACAAATTATAATTGCTTGGGCTCCCACTGACTTCAAGAAGAAAACAAATTGCTGTTGTCATAATGTGATTAATACAGACAAAAAAAATATAGATTTATAAACTGCCATAGGGTGTTACCTTTTTTGCAGCCGATTTGATGGTTATCAGCCAGATAAAAGTTATTAACACCACCAAGGTAAAGTAATTAATAGTCAGCACCCATTATTCATTTACAGTGTTCTCCGCACAAACGTTTCTTGGAACTATGAAGAAGTTGGGTGAGGGCAGTGTATAACTGCAAGATTATAACACTTTCTGTGAATTATAAGTGTTACTTAAGCTACACAAAGCACAAATGAATGGCAGGATTTAACATAAACTGATTAAAATTAATATTGGCTAATACTGGCTTACAGTTTTGCCAGTAGTCAGTAAAATTAACTGGGTGGTTTGCCCATGTTAGATTATGAGTGGAGCACTAAGTGTATTGTGATAAGGGTATTGTGTTGCTCTTTGTGCATGTCTGAAATAGCGTGTGTATTACGAGTTGAACGTAAACACGTTCATTTGAGCGCAATCAAATTTAAATTCGGGTTAGCACGACTTCCTAGCTCTGGTTAACTTTTATACAAGACAAAAAAGTGTCATAAAACACATCAAATATACATTTAAAAGTACAGTCACACTTATAATAACACTGTCTGATAAAATTATTTTAAAAAAAGTATTGCATTAAAAAGCTATAAGAGCTCAAAGATATGAGGTCTCAAGTGTTAGAAAAAAGGCAGGCAAAGGGCTTTAGCATAGATACATATATATACTTACACGTCTTTATGTATATGTATGTGTATTTATTTATATATATATATATAGATGTGTATACATATGTATTTATGTTTTTAATGTATATTTACTGTACATATTTCACATTCCAATTTTCTTAATTTACAGGATAATGTCTTTTTATTGTAAATACATATTTAGATATATGTATATAACTATACCTGTGTATCTATTCCTATAGATATATAGGTATAGATATCTATTTTATATGAACAGTATCAGATATATATAGAAATATATATTTAATAATAAAAGGTACATTATTTTTTATGTGAAGAACATAGGAATGTAATATATTGTGCATCGGGTTTTCGCAATCTAGATTTAAAGGGACAGTTCACCCAAAAAATGTCTCCCCTTTAAATTGTTCCCAATGATTCTTTTTACCTGCTGGAGTGTTTTAAATTTTTTACAAGTAGCTCCTTTACCCCTATTTTGGCATTTGAAATAGCTGATTTAGCCTGTGGTATCCCAACCTATACTGAAAGTTTCTATACTGGAGTATGTTCTATTGAATAGCTTAAGTAAACACAGCCAGCAGAAGAGATTACACTCTCAGTGGGGGGCATGATAGTTACGTAATAAAATGATAATTTTCCAGACAAAGCTTTGGCTTTCTAGACAAATATTAGATAAGGAAGCAAGTCTGTGTACATAAAGTGAAAACATAATGAGATCTGATATTATCTGAAGCTCAACCCATTGTAATAGGCTGTGGTTTAAAAGCACAAAACCAGCTACTTCATATACACAAATAAACCGAAAAATGCAATTTCTTATACATTTTGTACTCTGCAGCTGGTATTGAAAGTCATTGAAAATACATTCATATAAAAACAATTTTACAGTGTACTGTCCCTTTAATGCAGTCTGGTAAGCGCACATGACAATTTTGGAATCTTAAGCTGCATTATTGAAATATTAAATATAAAATATTTTTTTAAAAATAATACAAATTATAACAAATTATTAAACTTACTGTAAAAAATATAGATATATTCTATGGATTATTTAGAATATGTTACAGTATGTTTAATAAATTTTAATATTTTTTATATATTTTTTTAACTATTTTATATTTAATATTTAAATAAGGGGTTTAGTTGTAGTTTTTGCGCTCCATTGAAGTCTACAGGAGAAGTTAACGCAGTCTTTTTTTTTTTGCATATCGGGTTTACGCTTGAAAACAAACTTTTTACTTTCAGCTTGTATTACGAGTGTAACCCGACGTGCTCAAAAAGAATGCTGTTTTACAATTAAAATAATCTAAATAGTGCTATTGATACCATAGAATACCACTTTGAATATAAGAATTCTAATATTTTTATAGAAGTTATTTACAAAACAAATTGCCTCTGAATTACACTTTCTAGTAGTTTCTTTATTCTTCCAGTATCATTCTTGGTGCATATAGAGAAAATGGTAAGCATACAAGTTTGACAGTTAAAACTTTTACATTGTCTATACAAGAGTAAACTACTAACATTATTATTATTATTATTATTATTATTATTAAAAATTATTTGTTGAGCACCAATAGATTCTGCAGCGCCAACAAACATGTCAGGGGGGACAAAAATCTCATTTGGCTTGGAAAAAAAAGCTCTAAGGATTTGTACTATATGTGTTGTATAAGAAACATACACTATTATTGTAGAGGGATTATTATGGCTATAGATATGTGTAACATTAGTATATAAATATTTCACTAAATCTGCTCCACTTATTTATTTTAAAAAAAAGTATCTTAAGGAAGCGTTTTCAAAAAACGCTGATGTAATAATTTTCCTTGAGTGCCTATTGGTTACAAAAAGAAAGAGAATTGTCTGTGATATACAGAGAAGCAAGCTGTTGTGAGATAAAATGAACACAAGAGCAGGTTTCACACATGTGACACAGGCAAGGAGATCTTTTTGTCCTAGAATAGTGCATTCAAATAAAATATATCATTCATACAGCTAGCAAGCATTTCTTTACATTCTTACAATTACATTTCAAGCAGTTTCACCGAATTTCATTTTCGTTTTGACAAAATGACAAACAATTAATTTATGAAATAGCATATTTATTTTTTACTGGAATTTACCACTATGCAGTGTAATACATGTGTTTAATTTCAGAAATAAAATATTTTTTTAATAAATGGATAGATAGATAGATAGATAGATAGATAGATTGATAAATGATAGATAGATAATAGATAGAATTAGATAGATAGATAGATAGATAGATAATAGATAGAATGGGATAGATTTTTTTTTTTTTAAACTACGAAATATAGGATTATATGACTCAAGAACTCTTAATTTAGTGCATTTATCTTATTGGGTGACAAAATTGCAGTTAAGGGTTTTATTTTTAAAGGGAGCTTGAAAACTCTTTAAAAATATACACAAAACAAATAATGTTATTGATTTATGTATTTTATATTTTTGCATGTATCGAAATTTACTCTAAAATATTAAATTTATAACACCTGAAAGCTTGGCCTCCACCACTAAATGTAACACAGTCCCCAAGTTCGGTCATACAACGGCTTACCCAAATAAGGGAACAATCTATTACAGTCTGCGTATGGTTAACCAGACGGATTTGATCATAAATTTACATTGAAGTCACAGATGATACGCCTTGAAGGGTTAGTAAAGTAATGGATTTTAATGATCTATACCATAAATGATGTAATTTATTTCTAAAGAAACAAAAATAAAGCACAAAAAGCTCAAACACAAAATGTATAATGTGACTGAATTAGCATGACAACATGCAAGAAATACAGATCCCAAGGGTGTATGTGCTGAATATCATTGTGGGTATAAAGCATTTAAAGCAGACCACTCTTACACTGAAAGTGTGTCCTGTCTCTTGGATTCTGCGCAAGTGAGAGAATTAAAAGTGGAATTTTGGAAATCTCAAACACAACACTGCAAGAGAGTGACTGTCAGCAAATTGATGTTAGGGCACAGATGCGGTGAATTCCATTTTTAATGCTTCACACCCAGTGTCAGGTGACAACCAGTCACAATCTTTAATTTATGAGTATCATCTGAACCTAAAATTTATGTTAAATAATTTGTTTTCCTTTTTACTGAATATATTAGATCAATAAATACAGTATGTCTAAAGGCTATTTATCCTAAGGTCTTAGTTTTGAAAAATACCTCTAAAACGCAATGTTATGTTAAAAATGTAAACAATATGTTCAAACCAGAAATATATAATATACATATTCTTATAATATTTTTTCATTTGATTATAAAATTGTGTTTTTTAAAACTTCTAACATGTTCTTTATGAAAAAAAAAAAAAAAAATTTTAATAAAGAAGGAATATAGCATTTACACATACATTATGCAATTGTTATGCGATTTTTCCATTTTTTTTAATATAACAAAATAATAGCATTTACTTTATTACTTTATTCACTGAAATGTATATATATATATATGTGTGTGTGTGTGTCTAATATGAAATCAATCCAACAAATAATATGAAATTGTGGAAATGGACCAAGACTAGAAATTGTATTATAAATGCAAATAAATCCATGATTGGTGTTACCAGGTACAAGTTACAAATAACTGTAATGAAACCTTTAGAAACTATAATAGAAAGTCTTTAGGGACATGTACTTTCAAAAACATAATTCAAAACAAAATATAATCAAATAGCTTTAAAGAATGTCCCATCCATAGTTTGAAAATATAATTATAATTGAGTTTTAATTATTTTCCCTTCACAAACTTATGATTCCAAGATGAGCGATTAGCAGTAGGTTTATAAACTGACACAAAAAGTGATTTGCATATTCTGTAGGGTAATTTTAATGAATTGACATGTTACAGCAACATAACCACACAATCTGGTGCCTATATGATTGGAATGTTTTCTTTATTAAAATATCACATTTATTTGACACACATAAATTGATATTCATTCGAAATATAATTATCAGAAAAATAAAACACAAAATCCAATAGTCCTTGACAAGTTGATTCCATATCTTTTAATAGGTCTGTTAACATATTTTTGTTAAGTAACTCTACACAATTTAAATATGTAATCTAGGCAAACTATTATTGATGTTGTATTTTTACTATACAGTACTGAAGTAAAAGGATGACAAGCTATTTGAATAAAGTCTTCATAAATATCAGTATGTGCCTTCCATTGTACCTGAGTTAAAGTGATGGTAAACTTGATCGTTATGGGACAAAACTGTGTAACTATGATATAAATTTAACCCCACTTTCATTCATGAATTTCTTCTCTTCAAAATAAGTGTTTTTATAGCTTATTACCCTGATTTACTCATACCGCTCCTCCTCCCATCAACTATCTACACTTTTTTTTTATTCAGTAACTTTATCTGGCCAATTGATTTTCTGGATTTTAGGCGGCGGAGTCAGGGATCGGTAAGAAAAAAGAAGCACATGCGCAATTGATCCAAGGGGCATGCTGTGTAAGGACTTGGCTGCCTAAAGGCCAGAAAATCAATTGGCCGGATGAATAAACGTCACTGAATAAAAAAAGTGTAGATAGATACCGAGAGGAGGAGCAGTATGAGTAAATTGGAGCGATTAGTTGTAAAAACACTTTTATTTTGAAGAGAAAAAAAAATCATGAATGAAAGTAGGGTTAGTTTTATATCATAGTTACAGTACAGTATAAGGTAATTGTGTATGATGCCTTCTGCTCCTCAGCTTGCACAACCAGAAGTATATTGTGGAGGTAAAGCATCTTAATATATTATCTAGATACAATCTTATAGTTTGCAGAGAAAAACAAAATAGAACTTTGAATCATTGTGAAAGTCATTTGCAATTCTTCGCCTTCTTTTCCGTGATTACACAAAGGTTGACGGGGAAGTCCACAGTGTTAATGAGAATCTTCTAAATCTAGAAGCCTTTGTGATTTAGAAGACAGGAATCGTGGCAAGCTGCTGAAAAGGTTTCTGTATGAATGCAGTGTGTTGTGATGACAAGAAACAAGAAAAGCTAATGGTTGTTAATTTAGCAAAGTACCCTGGAGTATTTTTTCTTTAAGAGAGGTCCTGATCTTCCTTGGACACCAAGATTCCAACAAGCAATATTGGGAAACATCTTACTACAGTTCAAGAGGTCTGAGGGCAAGATCAGGTATTCTTCAGTTATACTGAAAGATGGCCAGAGTGGAGCCAAATGCATAAAAAAAAGATATAAATAACAGAGTGGTAGTAAAGACAAATACATGCTACACTGTCACCATCATAGAGGAAATGATAATGTCTTGAATAGACTTTACTCCAGGCAAAATTATTAACTTTTTTTTTAGTTGGAGAATAATGGATATTAGTAAGAACATTTACACTATTTAGAAAATGTTAGGTAGAGTGACTAAGGTAATTTTCATCAAACAAACACATCCCATCTACTAAAGCTTTTTAGAAAGTCCAGTTAGTGGATTGATGAAACATTGCACCTAACGGTAGCAATGCATTTTACTGAAGTAAAAACTTTAAGGTGGTCATGAAGAAGGTGCTTAAATATATATATCTTCATTATCTGGCAATATGAATAAGGATGCTGAAGAGTATAAACTAGGAAGATAAATTTAAAGCCATGTCATTTATCAAATGTTCCAAATAGCTCCAAATGCTGACACGATGCATTGCTTTAGATGGAGTGAAGACCAATTGATGAGAATAAAGATAGGTCAAGCAATGATACAAGGGATACTTTTATTAATAACAGAAGAACATATATGATTTTAGTTTTTAAGATCGATTCTTATTATTAAAAACAAAATAAAACAACAACTTATGAATGTTTATAATAAATATTCCTAATAGAAAATGTGTGACTTTGCTTGTACTGTAGTCTCCAGTTTTCATAAAACTCAGTATTGTATAAAAATATGGTTAAATATACAGAGATGTACAGATACAGAGAATACAGAGTACCCCACAATGACCTCTGAAAAGATAAGTCACAATGTAAATGTTTCGTATGAACCAGTGCAATAGTATGTCCTTTCACTGCATGAGCAGATCAGAGGTTAAGTAATGATGTCAGGGATTTACACCTGTCTAGGCACGATGTACTAGAGTTGATCCATACTGGACAAGCCTCTATCATTACTTTATTTACACTTGTGATAAATGTGTTTTTATAACCCAGCGTCATGTCTTCTTAGACATTCTATCCAGTTTCTGACCACGCAGGGCACTAGATGCTGAGTGAATAGGGTTTTTTCTGGAGCAGAAAAAACTGCAAATGTTCCCTTCTAAGTATATGTATATATGCAAAGAAATAATCATAAAATAAATCATACAAGAGTAGCTAGAAGAAACCACACTTTTGTCAATAAATTTACTGTATGACTTAATTCCTTGTGCAGAATAAAATTCTTAATAGATTAGGCAGAGGGCATTCACCAGCTTTATTTTCTTGCTCAAGAAAAATAATCTGTTGGCGCTTTACAAATAACTGCTAATAATAATAATCATTTTCTATTTAAAAAAATGTATCTTTCTGAAAGTAAAATATATCTTTCTTCCACTATTCTGATTCACTCAAGGTCTAACCAATGCATTCAATTAGATACACCATGTAAAATGCTAAAAATGTTCCCCTCGTGCTTTTCTGAAGTAAACAAAGAATACTGACCCTACATTTCCAAACACTTAGTACACTAGATGCTAACTGGCCAATTTGGTCCCAACATTATTTTGTTATATATAGTAAAAGTAGTAAAATCTCCAATTTAATCCTTTTATCTAATTGAAAACACAGCTGATGCTTTTCACTCATCACAATTTTTTTACAATGTGACTAAATGCCGTTCCTTAGAACTTTTCCCAGGAGAATTTAAAAAAATGTCTAAACATAATATTTAAGTGCATTAAGTAATACAGATAATTGAACTTATGTTTTGCTTTATCTCTATTTAAAAAAAAGTCATTTTAATGTGATTTTCTAACTACAAAATCTGTAATCAGGGTATATGTTAACTATTTAAATAGACACAATTGATGTTAAACAATAGATAAGTAATAACTCTAAAGATTATTGCATAACTTTCTATTTTGTTATTAGTTGTGTGAAGTTATACAATATAATTCTATAAAAAAAAGTGTTAAATCAAGATTTGTCATTTTTAAATCTTTTTTTTTGTGTGTGTGTTAGATCGGAATTATACACATTTTAAAAGGTCAAAATGTATGAAATAAATGACATTTGAATACAATATTTGCACAGGAAAACAAATACATATTTTTGTATTACAATTTGCACGATATTCTTAAACGGACACAAAACACACATTTTTTCTTTCATGATTCAGATAGAGCATACAATTTTAAGCAACTTTCTATTTTACTCCTATTATCAATTTTTCTTCATTCTCTTGCTATCTTTATTTAAAAATCAGGAATGTGATGCTTAGGAGTCAGCCCATTTTTGGTTGAGAACCTGAGTTATGCTTGCTTATTGGTGGGAAAATGTAAGCCTCCAATAACCAAGCGATATCCATGGTGCAGAACGTAAAATGGCCTGGCTGCTAAGGTTTACATTCCTGCTTTTAAAATAAAGCTAGCAAGAGAACGAAGAAAAAATGATAATAGGGGGGTTATTTAGAAAGTTGCTTAAAATGTCATGCTCTATCTGAATCATGAAAGAAAAAATGTGGGTTCAGTGTCCCTTTAATATCATTCCATTTTAAAGCTAAACGACTAAAAAAAAAGAAAACAATTTTTTTGGGGGATAATAAAGGTTCTTGCCATTTGGTATAAATATCTTTTAACAGAGTTTTACCTGGGTTTCCAAATTATCCTCACATCTCTACAGCATCTTTTTTAGATCTATACTACCATGAAACAATACTGAATTCCTTGGTACAATTATGCTAAGAAATTCAATAAGATTTAGCACACAGTCATTACAATTAGGGAGCGATTCTCCCAATAAAATACAATGCTGTATATTTGTACACAGGGGAATTGAAATAATAGCTTCTAGTGTCGGTAGGCAAGCTGCATTAAAGTTACATTAAAACTGATCTGTAAAACAGATGTCCCTGTGCTTAGAATAAAGAATGTTTGTTTTTGCATTTGTGAGGTGTACCACTGTTCACCAATGAATCAGTAGGAGTTCTGCTTATCAGCCAATGAGCAAACAGTCCCTATAGTTCAGTTGTACAAACACGTGCACTGTACGTGCCTAACATTTACCTAACATTTTTTTCATGAAAATATCTTCAAATAGGGCTCTTTCATATACATAACAGAACTTTCCAGAGTTTAATGTCCATAAAAATATTCTAGTTTTTCATGTGTTATATATTAATTCAGATCACTATACTAACCCTTTTTAAGATGGTTATAACTTTGGAGCACAATGCCCAATTTGGCTAATATATAACATTCATGTAATAATTGTCAAATTGGTTTATTAATTCCCATGATTATCATTGTTATTATTAACATTTATTTTTAAAGTGCAGCAAAATTCTGTAGAGTTGGATATACAGTAGAGAAAAATGTTTTGGACCCACATATGAGACTCATGGTCAAAGCTGCAACCCAAATATGGGACGAAAGTAGATTAATATACTTTTGCTTCTTATTAAAGCACAGAAAACATGAGCAATAAATTTGGACATATTGGCTCCAAAATGGTGAAATAACTATTTTGTGCCCATGGACCATAATGTATGCATTATAACAATATTTGTATCCAAGCTGATATCTGGACTTAGTTCATTGTATCATATGGAAATGCCATTTTTAAAATCTAATAATTTTTTATAGAATTGTGTAGGTTTTTATGTATTTTCTTAAGATTAGACATACTCAGTTAGTTTATTATTATGCTAATACTATTGTGTATTTTGAAAATTAAAATAATATCATTTCTGTATTATACATTAAAACAAATTCATAATAAAAAAACAAGACATTAAAAGTTTTTTTTAAAAAAAGTCTATTAATGTTTATAATCAATTCTCCCTAAATATTTAAAAGGAAGGGAACTGTGTATCCATCAACTGTGGTATAATTTGATCACTCTTTGTGATATAAATGATCTCTTTGATGATGTTGAGTAAATCTCCCAGGAGAGTCAGTATAAACTAAGTATTTCCTGCTTGTTTAGCATTTGGGTGAAATATATATATATTGTTGTAAATTAAAATGTTATGCCTATATATAACTTTTGTATTTTAAATGATATAAACATATTATTTAAAGAATTGCATTGAACCCATTCTACATAAAACATCTGATTCTAATTTCTAATTCTTGTTTCTCTAGGGAGGTTACATTTTAAGTGGGTATAAATTGCTACATAAAAATATATAGGGGGGATTATGACACCATTAACCATCATCATTTAAAGTGCCAACTGTTATAAGAACCTCCAAAGAAAATGTTTTTCTATTAAAGCTATGATAATGTTTTTTATTTAATGTTGCCCCCCCCCCCCCCATTTTTTCCCCTTTTTACAGCTAGGTCATATAAAATATTCACAGAATCAATTATAGACTTTATCTGTCAATAATCTTTTCATCCCATCAATAATCTTTTATTCTTATCACCTTTAAATATATTGCACTGCTCTCAATTTTTTGTGTGCTAAATGTTAAAAAAATGCGTGCGTGCATTTATAGACACACACACACACACATTTGTTCTTTTGGATGGATAAATGAAAATATATAACAGAATCACACACATACATATAGAGAAGGAAAGCTTACTTCCCATATACTATTACGACACTTCAGTGAATGCATTATTGTATAACATATATTACATATTTTTAGAAAGTTAGACTGAGATAAAGAGTGATAGATATTTCAGGGAGTTATGCCCCTTCATCAGAACCGGAAATACAATTTAAAATGAGACTGTTGAAAACCTTTTCTATGATTGAATGTCTAAATCAAATAACTGTGCTGATCATGTAGGCGCATGGCCATTGTGCATGCGCATATATATCTTGAAACAGATTTACACTATGTAGTTGCTTTGAGACAAACATTCACACAATGTGTGTGTGTGAGCAATTACTTCTAGTTGAGTGGGTGAGTAGGAAATTAAGCTTTTTCCTACTCTTAATAGTTGCCGGATAACCTGTTCTCTCTGACTAGTAACTTTTTCTTCCACTACTGGTATTTCCAACTGTCTGTCTGTCTGGCTAAAATGATTAAATAATAGAAAATATATGGGAGTTAAATCATGTTCCTGGATATTCAATAACTTCAGAGTCTTACATTTAGCAGTCCCTTTCAAGTCCCTACAAACTATTAACATCAAAGCGAACTGCCACTTAAAAAAGCCGTAAAATTTGAACAGTGTTTTTACTAGTTAGTATATGTATGCTATAGTGATTTAAATTGCCATACTGTAACGTTTCTTAAAAAATATCTGTTACCTAAATATTTGTAAAACAATTATTAGACCCTATGTAAAATAGTATTTAGTGTGGTCATAAATTACATAGATAAATAAATTATAAAAGTCGGACTGTTAATGTTTGCTTCAGTGGGGAACGTGGAGTTAAATAAGTAATAAAAATTCATTTTTTTCAGTTGAAAAAATTTCAGTTTAGTTAAGTAGCATATAAAAAAATACAAATGTCACTTAGCCCCAATCTATTACAATGTGCATTCTTTTTTTTTCTTAGCACATTTAAAAATGAAACTAAAGATACATAACAGGGGGGGGGGAATTAAAGAATGACCGGTTAAGCTAATTGAAGGCAGAAATATCTCCTAATTACCAGTCACAAACGACAGTACATATGGAGTCATGCAACGCAGTTTCAAAATACTATGATCACATTTCAGAGCCATAGGAGGACATGTTGGATTTAACGTAAAAGCATTAGATAAGTCAGGTTCTACATCTAACACTACTCCACCTGCAATATCCAGTAGAATTTATTCTCCTTGGTTTTCCCTTTTGACATCTTACATACATAGAAGCTTATTGATTACTAATGGCAACAAATACAGAAATGTACAATAAATAAATTTCAGGGCATTTAATACTTTAACAAGTTACAACTTTAACCTTTACCCTTACTGCAACTATAACAACATTTGTACATATATATATATATATATATATATATATATATGTGTGTGTGTGTGTGTGTGTATATATATATATATATATATATGTGTGTGTGTATATTTTACATCAGAAGGTATGTAGTATTTTTCGCCACTTTATACAGAATAAGAAGCTTGTGTGCTTTACACATAAAACTCTCTTACTCTGGGTGTGTAACATAGAGTAAAATAATGACTATTAAACATCTGAGTTTATTCTGGCTTAGCCACAGGTTTTTGTATACAAATAGTTAACATTTTCTGCTTTAGCTTATAGTATAGCTGTGTAATTTCATACTAAGCCTGAGTTAAAAAATAGAATAAAGATAATTATACTTAACTCTTCATTACTATAACCATACATATACAACCATAAATAAATAAATGTTTTGTTTTTATATATACATAATGTGTCTGCTTTGTATAAGCCTTAGTAAAATGATACTTCTTGTTGAATTTCATATTATACCACAAGCTACTATAAGTAAATTCTGCATATTTCTAAATCAACAACATTAAGTGTACTTGTTTATTAAAACACACATTTGTTGTCATTTTAGAAATTGTTGTGTTTATTTAATTTATTTTCATCTTTCTTGGGTGTATAAATATTTTGTTTTGTTTATAGCTAGAAAATGATTTTGTTTATTTATAAAATGTATATTCAGAAAAAAATAGACAACTACCTGCAGAAATAACATATAAAATATAAAGTACAGCTATTTAACGCTAACATTTAGAATACCCTGTTTGGCAAATAATGATATATTTTTGTATTGTATCAGTTCTCTGAGCTCACATACTAGAAATATGCTTAGTAATATATATATAACTTAGTATTTATTTGGAATTTAGAGATTATGTGATTGTATTATTTTATAAGTGTAATGATATGATACAATATTATAAGCATGCCACACATACAAAGGTTAGTGAGAAAATAAATACATCTTCATGCTTGGTAAATATTATTAACTGCACTTACTGAGATGGATCAGGGGGGCAAACCTCTTTGCTATATAGAAGACCACACTATATTATATGCCCATTGTTACGTATACACAAGAAGAACTATGTTTCACCAATAAACACAAAGATGTACTGTATATTTCCTTTTTGTTTTTTAATGGCTGCTTTATACAGACTATGCACTTGCACTTATAGTTACAACCTGTTTTTTAATATGGTAACAGAATGTACAATATATTTAAATGGAACTATTTATTCACACACATATACATATTTTTTTATTATTATTATTATTATTATTATTATGTTGTATGAGAAGGGACATATACTTGTTTCCTGCAGGTGGTAGCATTATTATGACCTCAACTATAAAAAAAATAGTACTATATATTTGTATTATACCAAAGTAATGTTTATTAATCAAAATAAAATAATAAAATGGAGATCAGCTTTGTGAATAAAAAAAGTAATCACTCCATTTCACAAAGGATCAACATGTTACGGTTTTTCCAACATTGTATTCTCTGTTGTATTTATATATATATGTTTGTACTTCTTGTGATGCACCACATTGGTTTAATTTGTCATATATATATATATCATGCCTGCATTAAAAAAAAAAGGTGTATAAAAGAAATATAATGTATAATACACTCTTATACCCAACATATATACCTAGATCACATACAAGCTTAGTGCAGAGTATAAGGCCTATTAATCTACTCCAGCAAGTTGTCATAAAGCAGGTAAGTAAACAGCTCATACATATACTGGTTGTACCTTCCCAGCTAAGGGCACAATGTAAATCCTAAACCATTTATATAAATTAATTTGCACATGCTGGTTACATCCCCCAGCCGGGGGGCAAACACTGATGTATTTACTCACAGCTGCTCTTAGGTCTCTACTTATGACATTGAAAAGTGAAACTTCCATTGTGAACCAGCTACATTTCCAGCACTCTGGGCAAGTGGTCTACAAAGTGAGGCTAGTAACCTCCAGACCCTATAGCCAGGACTAACTCTACTGACCCCATAGCTATCTGCCCTTACAGCAGTAACAGCCTTCTTATGGATGGAATTAAAGGGCACAGCACCCCAGATTTGTCCTTAAGATCACTGTGCATAACAATATAGAAAGGAAACTCAAAAAAATATAAATCCAGTTCTATGACATTCAAAAGCCAGATGATCCTGCAAATCATTCTGACAAATCCCCCAATGCCTGTATATGCCATGTGGTCCCCCGTGAGGATAAAACATATTTACATTAAATACAAATAGCCATGTACATTTATTCAAGCTACTGGTTTCTATGGGACTAAAATGCATTTGCAAGGCAACCAATGGGTTAAGTCCTACATATTATTTACAGAAAATCAATCAATACAATGTAAAGTACCCTAAAGTTCTGAGCAGAGTGCCATGCTGCATGTTAACCCCTTACATAACCCCATGCCCACATGACCATACAGATCAGTCCTCGCTACACAAAGTAACAGCACCCAGTGCCATCCCAGACTTACTTGTGCCCCAGCTGGGGGGGAATGGCTCCTCCTGGCTGCTCCGAGTCACGGGGGTCCCGGGCCTGGCTCATGGCAGCCACAATCATTCAGCAGCAGCAGCAGCAGCACTAGCAAATCTCCCGACGGCTGCAGCTCAGATCGCTCCACAACTAGGATAAGAAGACAGCAGCAGCAGCAGCCTGTCAAAACAAACACGCCTGGGACTGAGAGACGGAGAGACTGACCACTCCCCCCCCAAATACTGCATGACCTGTCCCAGCTCCCCTCCCAGTACTCTCATGTCACCACTGGGGTACCTAGCAGTGACCACTCCCCCCCAAATACTGCATGACCTGTCCCAGCTCCCCTCCCAGTACTCTCATGTCACCACTGGGGTACCTAGCAGTGACCACTCCCCCCCAAATACTGCATGACCTGTCCCAGCTCCCCTCCCAGTACTCTCATGTCACCACTGGGGTACCTAGCAGTGACCACTCCCCCCCAAATACTGCATGACCTGTCCCAGCTCCCCTCCCAGTACTCTCATGTCACCACTGGGGTACCTAGCAGTGACCACTCCTCCCCAAATACTGCATGACCTGTCCCAGCTCCCCTCCCAGTACTCTCATGTCACCACTGGGGTACCTAGCAGTGACCACTCCCCCCCAAATACTACATGACCTTTCCCAGCTCCCCTCCCAGTACTCTCATGTCACCACTGGGGTACCTAGCAGTGACCACTCCCCCCCAAATACTACATGACCTTTCCCAGCTCCCCTCCCAGTACTCTCATGTCACCACTGGGGTACCTAGCAGTGACCACTCCTCCCCAAATACTGCATGACCTGTCCCAGCTCCCCTCCCAGTACTCTCATGTCACCACTGGGGTACCTAGCAGTGACCACTCCTCCCCAAATACTGCATGACCTGTCCCAGCTCCCCTCCCAGTACTCTCATGTCACCACTGGGGTACCTAGCAGTGACCACTCCCCCCCCAAATACTGCATGACCTGTCCCAGCTCCCCTCCCAGTACTCTCATGTCACCACTGGGGTACCTAGCAGTGACCACTCCCCCCCAAATACTGCATGACCTGTCCCAGCTCCCCTCCCAGTACTCTGATGTCACCACTGGGGTACCTAGCAGTGACCACTCCCCCTCAAATACTGCATGACCTGTCCCAGCTCCCCTCCCAGTACTCTCATGTCACCACTGGGGTACCTAGCAGTGACCACTCCCCCCCAAATACTGCATGACCTGTCCCAGCTCCCCTCCCAGTACTCTCATGTCACCACTGGGGTACCTAGCAGTGACCACTCCCCCCCAAATACTGCATGACCTGTCCCAGCTCCCCTCCCAGTACTCTCATGTCACCACTGGGGTACCTAGCAGTGACCACTCCCCCCCAAATACTGCATGACCTGTCCCAGCTCCCCTCCCAGTACTCTCATGTCACCACTGGGGTACCTATCAGTGACCACTCCCCCCAAATACTGCATGACCTGTCCCAGCTCCCCTCCCAGTACTCTCATGTCACCACTGGGGTACCTAGCAGTGACCACTCCCCCCCAAATACTACATGACCTTTCCCAGCTCCCCTCCCAGTACTCTCATGTCACCACTGGGGTACCTAGCAGTGACCACTCCTCCCCAAATACTGCATGACCTGTCCCAGCTCCCCTCCCAGTACTCTCATGTCACCACTGGGGTACCTAGCAGTGACCACTCCCCCCCAAATACTGCATGACCTGTCCCAGCTCCCCTCCCAGTACTCTCATGTCACCACTGGGGTACCTAGCAGTGACCACTCTCCCCCAAATACTGCATGACCTGTCCCAGCTCCCCTCCCAGTACTCTGATGTCACCACTGGGGTACCTAGCAGTGACCACTCCCCCTCAAATACTGCATGACCTGTCCCAGCTCTCCTCCCAGTACTCTCATGTCACCA